>NW_026651788.1:0-43414 GCF_029873635.1 Malania oleifera | reverse complement strand
TTGAACCTCCTTTCAAATCTAAATGATTATCACATAATGCCCACTTAGGAGGAATTTTTAAAAGTTGTAACAATGTGACATATTAAGGGGAGCATTTTCTCCTAAAATTATAAAGGTATCAAAAATAATACCATGGCGTGACATCAAGCCACCATCAAAGGGGGAGATGTTAGCCCTAGTGGCTTAGGGTTCCTTCCCAGCTTGTTTTGATGCAACAACCATTATGGGTTCTTCGTGGTGCTAACACCTTTCGCATTCCAATTAGATACACAGGCCAGTTCCAAAGTTAGCAAACGGTCAAACAGCATCAGACCAGCGAAAAGAATGACAAATCAATATGACACACACTTCCGAGAACTCACCCATCAACCGCACACTTATGGGATCTTACCCTCGCGTACACACTTTTGGGGTTGAGTGGGTGCTTGTTAGGAAAGATGATTTTGTAACTCCTTGTGTATTGTACTGTTTCACAAGTCCACAGAAGTGGAACAACTGCATCTTCATTTCATTCATGATTGGGTAACCTTGACACGGAACCCGCCATTTACTGAGTCAACCATAGACTGCACAAGTTGTTTACATTGTTTAAACTAAAATGTTTTTTCACAAAACATATTTTAATCAACAACAAACATTTGTGAGATATAATTATTTTCTAAAACAAGTATGAACCTTGACTCAGTCGAAAAATACCCTTGGACTCGTTAGAATTCCATTTAGGGTCTCCTTTAGTACACTAAAACAGGGTAGCTCTTCGACCAGCACAAGGCCCCATTGACGAATACACACAAGAGACTCATCAACGTACACAGGGTAATCATTGACAAGGAAATACCGAGAATACCTTAAATTCAGAACAAGTTGTCTCGTCGACGAACACAGGGTCTTGACGATGAGGCCAAGCATGGGACCTATCGATGAGTAGTGACCTTATCAACGAGGGTCGGGCTGCAAGAAGCATTAAATGAACAGTAACGACTATTTTTTCAAACTTGTCTTTACTCCATTAATGCCAACGGCTCTCCAGCAAACTGCTCGGTCCTTTGCCAATAAATGTGAGTCTTGTGAATTCATTCTAGAGTAGTTAAGCAATTTGGTTGTTAAGACCAATTATTGTGCATTCATACTAGGGTTTCACTTTGTGCTCTCTTGCCCTTTTGCTCTTTACTCTTGTTTACACACCATTTGCAAAGAAGGAATAATGTGAGGTTTATATTGGGATATTCAGCTCAAAAGGGAGCATTTTGCATTGTATCTACTTGCTTTCAAATTCATTGTATTGGAAGGTTCTTTGTGAGCTATTATAAGGTGACTCTAGGTGAGCACCATTGTTAAAACTCTTTGTGAGCAGCTGGTTTGTAAAGGCTTCTCTGCCGAGAAGGAGGGTTACATAATGGATATGGGAAATCCTTAAGTTCGTCTCAAGGCGTGGACGTAGGTTTAGTGCCAAACCACGTTAACATAGCTACGTTAAACTTCTCTTATCCCTTCTCTTGTGTGTTGCTCACTTTTTGCTATTTTCTTTATATATATATATATATATATATATATATATATTGTGATATAATACTCTTACTCTTGCCAAGAAAACTTTGTGATTGTAGAAAAAGTTGTATATCCACGAAAGACGTCTATTCACCCCCCTCTAGACGCATATCCGGACCAACAGTATTCCTTTTCACCTCTTTGCAAGTTAGTAGTTGTACCTATTTCACACAATCGATGAATCTTATCCTTTTTTTGTTCTTTACCAGTCAGTTGTAGTAGTTACTTCGCACAGTGGGTTGAGTTGTATTCCTTTTCAGTTCTTTACAAGTCAATGGTTGTATTTCTTTCATACCGTGGATGAGTCACGTAGAGTATAACCTGGTAGACATGTAGTCAATGACGAAAATCACAAACAATAAGAGTATGAAGTCTTCTTACAAATACATCGACGAGGTCATCGATAGAGTTGGTGGGGGAGAATGTTAGGGGTTGACAGTGTGACCTCCATTAAATGGGGAGGAGAGATGTTACTTGCCCTCACTAGGAATTTTTATACTGGATGTTGAATAATTCGGATGATAACTTGTGTGGTTGTCTTGTTGATTAAATATAACAACTAGTTCCACATGTCATTGAGTATGAAGGTTGTTTGTCTTCATGAATTCATTATTGTTGGAACTGATATTTCATCTCTATGATGGCTTTTAAAAACCTCTCGAGTGTTCATGTCAACTAGATTGAATGTGTGTTGTTGGCTGACTCTATCGAGGGCGAGCCTCAACAAGTACTGTGCGGCTCTTTAATTGGGTTAAAATTAGTGGTCCGTGACACTGTGCCTAATATAGTCATATTTTTCACTAGAGCCAATTTCATCACATCCTGTTGGGAACGCACTCCTACCAATTTCAAAAAAGAGTTTTTTTGTCCGTAACACAATAAATTTTTAAAAAGGTCAAAGTTGTCAAACAAAGAAAAGAAGAAATCATTTTGGGCGTACCATTGGTAGTAACTGTGCTGTTCGTTGATGGCGGCGGCGGAAGAAATCTGGCGGGAGGCGCTGGTGGAGAGGGCGGCGGAGTAATGCTGCTGTCAGTAGAATTATAGAAAGGGTACAGATCAAATCTAAACACACAACTTGGTTGGAGAACAACGCCACCTATGTTCCTCCGGCAACATCCTCTGTAATGAATCACCGCCTGCCGCAGACAATCGCTGCAATCCATCTGTGATAAATCCGGAGTGCACTGCATCAGCGCATAAATCCTCTCAAAAAAATCTGAGACCTTCGCCTCCCCAGTTGCGAATTTCAGCTCTTTTGAACCCATCGAGGCCCCAATCACTAAACTATCCGTCAAATTATCCCAAATCTCATGAAACTTATCTTCCGATCCAGTCGGGATATTCCCCACATTGTAAAACGCGCGAGTGGGAGTCGTCGCTACCGATCCAAAAATTTTACCGTCCGAGCACCGCACGACGCATAGAGGACCCTCCCCTGACCATGTGATTGCTTCCTTCTGGTTGGTACAATTGTTTATGATGATTTGGCTCGCGACGTTGACGCAATTCCTACAGTCTTCGGAGGAAATGTCTCCTCTGCAGAGCGCCAGAGCGTAGGTCTTGTCGGGGTCTTGGCCGGCGTCGGCGCTGTAAAAGCCGCCGGCATTGGCGACGTTGTGGGAGAGAGAAGAGAGGAGGAGGTTGCGGTTCTTGCCGTAGGTGCTGTTGGTGGTGAAGTTGCCCGTGGTGTAGCATATCAACTGGGCGGTGGCCAGACTGATAAGCCATAGAAGCGAAACATGAAATAGAACAAATGAAGTGAAAGAACCCATTGCAGATTGGGTAAGAAGTTTCAGTTCATGTAATCATGTTTATGTCTGAATCTGACCCAAATAGTTAAAGGTCTCGTATCACAAATTCCCAACCCTTTTTGCCTTTGAAGTTTGGTCGAGTCCACGGCCAGTGTGAACTGCTTCCTCTCTTCCGCGTTTCTTGGTTGACACAGACACAGTGTGGACTTTTACGCAAAATATTAATTGTTCATGGGAATAGTTGGGCGAAAGAGACGAAACGCGAAATTGGAAGGTGAATTTCCATTGCGTGCCAAATGCTCTGGTCAATTTGCATTAAAAAAAAAAAAAAAAAAAAACTCTCTACATATGGTTAATGGATTCTTCACGTGGGGAAATTATAACAGAAGCGGTCCGGCCACGTGTACCTGCGCCTACCTTTTAAAATATGGTTAATGGATTCTTCCCCTCTCTCTGTTCTTTGCCTAAGATCTAGAAAATTGGAGAAGATGAAAATTTGGGTGCCATCGTGTGTGAAAATACCAAGAAGTAAAAGGATGTGGGTGAAAATACCCTTCACTTCATTTCATCCCCTTCTCCATCATTCCACAGTTCCATTCATTTTTTGAAGAAATTAATTAAACAAAAGCAGAAATGGAGACACAGAAAATTTTTGAATTTATCATTTTTGTACTAAAAAGTGTTATGTAGTATTTTTGCCTACCCCTACCCAACTTAAAACTTCAGTGTTCTCGGTGAAGGGTAAAAAGAAAGAATGTGGAATGCATGGGAGAGGAAAAACAGTGCATGATGCAGTGAAGTCGAACAATGTACTAGCAAAGAACACAAAATCCAGAAATAACATGCAATAATATACTGTAGTACAAAAGATGATTCCAAAAATACCATGTAAAATTGCAAAATGACATTACACAGTATGTGACGTCATTACAAGCATTGGGAATGCTGCAAAATTCATGGTGAAAGAACAGAAAAGAAAGGAATAGAATGTAACGACCCAAACCTGAGAATGGGGTTCGGGGTGTTATGTGTTCTATTCACAGATATTTGATACCATAAAAATCATTAAGTAGTAGAAATAATTAAACATCCTCATATAATATACCAGAGCACTATATTACATAACCCAAAATGAATTTTCATTCGTCCATATTACATCACTAGAGAAACATAAAAACATAAATAGTAATAGTTCAATATCTTACAGACACACACACAAAACTAACTATCAAACCCTGCCCCGGAGTTCGCTAAGCACGATCGCTTGAAGGTCTTGAAAAATGAGTTGTATATTGGGGGTGAGGCAATTCTCAATAAGACGAAATGAATTATTATCAGTGTACGGAAACATGAGTTTTAGTTTACAAAAAATATAATCATTTAATAATCAACCATGACTGAAAGACACTTATAAAACTGCACTTACACATACATCATCAACCAAGCCATTAAAAACTGTAAACACATCCGCCATAACACCTCTTAAGTATCACACATTCAATTCACATTCACGCACTCACACCCATAAATGAAAATGCACATTTACTTCACTTTCCAATAATTTCTTACTTTCCGGGAATCCCTCCCCATCGTTCCCACTTCATACTTCACACAATTAGAACTCACGCGACCTGTTCATAGTAAATCGGTATACACGAACTTGTCATCCCATTGCCAACGTTTTACCCCCTTTATATAAATAACCATATAACGACCTCCTCATATCATTGTCAACGTTATATTACGATTTATATCAAGTACAATATAACGACCTTCTCATATCACTACCAACGTTATATCGCAATTTACATGAACGATAATACAATACCATAATATATCAGTTAAATGCACCACAACAATCACAACCGGTTTATTTATGAAGAGTTAGTCACATGCCACACGAGTTAAGTATTAATCATACTGAAATAAACCATTCGTAGAGAATATATATATATATCATTATGTACTAGATTACATTATTCCTGAAAATAAGGATATGACCATCTTCACAGTTTGTAAAACCAAAGAACTCATATTTAAAAGAAAATTGAGACGGTCAATCCTACTCACTTTGATCCTTTGTAAAATACGTAATAAGATTCAAAACCAAGATTTTCAACTGATCAAAACGTTCAAAAAATCTGTTACTTTAATCCTACAGTCTTATACTTTAATTTAATCAGTCGATTTTAGAAATACAACTGCTAACCTAACCCTAGGCTTAAATACTCCTTTTCAAACGGTTGGATTTTGAAACATAAGCTGAAATCATATACTTATATACTTGTTCTCCATTTAAATTGGTAAAATCTACAAAAGAATTGGCATAATTTATTTCCCTTACTTGTTTCCCTGAAAATGGTCCGAAACGAACGAAAAAACTGAAACCCTAGCTTTCCGAACCCGCCGAAGAATGG
Source organism: Malania oleifera (assembly GCF_029873635.1). Taxonomy (NCBI): domain Eukaryota; kingdom Viridiplantae; phylum Streptophyta; class Magnoliopsida; order Santalales; family Ximeniaceae; genus Malania; species Malania oleifera. Next base: position 37,695 of record NW_026651788.1, on the reverse strand, counting down.
AGACCGACAAGCCAAGAGAAGAGAGACACGACCGGAGAGCATAAGAGACCTTCAGGTGAGAGAGAGAGAGAGAGAGAGAGAGAGAGAGAGAGAGAGAGAGAGAGAGAGAGAGAGAGAGAGAACTGAAGCCCTAGTTCTTGAGAGAGAGAAGAATGAAATTTTCTAAAAAAAATTACCTAGGTTCTACTTATAGAGCTGTTGTCCCACATGAAACCGTCAACAGAAAACTTGAGCTAGAATTCTTGAGAGCCATTCTCGAGGAAACTGTCAGCGGTTTTGTTTAGGGTTCCCCAAACTGTCAATGGTTTTGTCTTGCCCTTGTCTAATTCCTTCATTTTCTTTTCCTTTCTCTTTTATTTTATTTATTTATTCTATTTTCTTGGTTCGGGTCACTACAATCTCCCATCCTTAAAAGAATTTCGTCCTCGAAATTCACTAATTAATCATTTTACATAACTCTAAAATTTCCTAATCATCCTTATACCACAAATTTCAATGTACTCCACAGATATGCATAAATGTGTTACTTAGAATCAAAGAAATCTTATTGCTTGCCTCAAAATATAAACATATTACCTACTACCGCACCCTAGACAATATCCACATCAGTCGGAATAAGTGTATACACATGCGTCTAGCCGCCCTGGGGTGTTAGATTGTTCCCTCGATTCTGATCAGAAGTGGATGCATTGATCGGCGACCCTCAACAATCTTGGGCTAGGTGGCCATACTTGTCGCATCGATAGCACAAAATACCCCTACCCTCACATTCTCCCCAACGCCTCTGATTACATCGAGAATAGTGAGGGCATGATGAATTACCCCAATAGCCTTGATCATCCCTATCTAGCCTCTAGTCCACAATATCATCATCTCCCTTCCATGAACCCTGTCTAGCATCCGCATGGAAACTGGGAGGCATGGATCTCTTCCTCTGATCTAACATCTCTGCACCTTTTTGCATGCTCATCTTTGCTATGGTGGCTTTATCCACTAGCTTCGAGAAACTCTGCACCTGTAAGACTGCCACTTGCTCGTGGATCTTCTGTTTCAAGCCCCTCTCAAACCTCTTCACCTTTCTGAATTCATCTGGGACCATGTATGGGGTGAAGCAAGATAGCTCCACAAACCTGACAGCGTATTGCTGCACAGTGAGGTGCCCCTGGGTCAGATTCAAGAATTCCTCAACCTTTGCATCTCTGGTGGTGGCGAAAAAATACCGATCGAAAAAGGCCTACTTGAAACAACCCCAAGTCATAATCGCGGGTACTGGCTACCGTTCCTCCAATTGCCTCACTGGCAGCCACCACTGCTCGACCTTAGAGCTTGAAGGCAGCATAAAGAACTTTCTATTTGTCAGTACAACGTAGCACTGTCAGTATTTTCTCTATCTTTTGCACCCAATTTTCAGCCACGATTGGGTCAACACATCCTACAAAAGTAGAGGGTTCAAGCGAGTAAAATGCTCGATTGAACAAACCCGGTCTGCAAGTGGGCAGTTCTGTCCCCTAGAGTCCTGCCTAATCTCTTCTCTAACCTGTTGAGCTAAACTTGGTAGCAGTGTGGAGGTATCGATGTCATCCTCGCTGGAAGCCCCCAAGTTATTACTCCCTCCAGCATCTACATTCTTAACTCTAGGATCCATCCTAAAGATAGGATAGAAAAGAATTTAGAATTCTCTTATCTTAACATGATTGGTATAGTTATAAAGCAAAGAACCAGTTTAACACTCAAATCCTCAATTAAAAACATCAAGCACCCAACTTGGCCTCAAACTGTCAAATCACAACACCTAAGTTACCAAGATTCTCTTTCAAAGACTTTTCCTCCAAATCAACTAACCTAATCTTCAAGTTCTAATTTCAAGTTCCAGTCTCCTTGCTTGGAAACATCACTATTGTTGGCTTAACATGGCTTTTCAATCTTGTTTTGATGATAACAAATAAAGGATACCTTAACATGTGTTGTTAAGTGATAATGTTTTAGGATCAAAATGCTAACTTGGTTATCATGGGAAAAAGCTTACAATTAAAGCCAATCAAATGAAAGCTTACTAGAATATAAGCATTGAATGGAAGAAGACAAGAAAAAGCTTAAAGCTCATTAGGACTTGAAGTCAAGCTGGACCTCAAGAGTTGGAAAAAGCTTGAAAACTTAGTGCTTAACGTGTTCATAATTAGAAAGTCATATATAAGTACTTCAATTCAATATTATTTAGATATATGAAGCTCTTTAGGATGCCATATAGAATTAGAGACCAAATTTTTGAAAACCCTGGAAAATGCTTTTTAAAAGTCACATTTGAGTTTTTTAAACAACAAGGGATCCAAAATATAGGATAGGTACCAAGAGGGGGGTGAATTGGAAGTTTTTAATTTAAATTATTATTTTTTAGTTCTTACTTGTTTTAATTCAATCACTATAAGAATAAAACAACCAACCCAAATTACACAACAAATTTAAGAACACAATTCAATCACATAAAACTCAACCAATCATTCAATAATAATGTTTCCATTTAATAGGAATTCTGCAGCTGATTGGCAATGCCTGTTTTGAATGAACTTTTATTGCTTTATCTCTTAATCAAGATTTCCGCAAATTAACCAACGTACTCCCTTGTAGGTTTCTACAAATGATTAATTAAAACATACTTTCTTAAATCAAAAGTCTTCCTTGAATATAATGTTTAAGTCCTATAACTTGCACTTGATATAGACAATATATAATGTGAAAAGTAAAGAGAGTAAGGAAGAAGATGAACACCGAGATTTACGAGGTTTGACTTATCCCTAACCTACGTCCTCGCCTTTGGTCAATTCCACCAAAGGATTCCACTAAGTATGCTCTTTTTCCGAGAAGAGCAAGCCTTTACAAAAATTCCCTCTTTTTATGTAGAGAAACCTCTCCAAGCGAACAATCCTCACTTGGTACAAACGATCCAAACAACCCTCGAACCGTCAACAAAACAACAAGGTTGCTATAATGATCTGTGTACAATAAAAACTCTCAAAACAGAGCAAGGTTGTACAAGTTAGAGCACAATCTATACTTCAATCAAATAATTAATAAAGAAACTATGAAGCTCAAGTGTTTAGAGATCACCAAAGATTCAATTTGTAGAGAAATCTTAGAGTAAAAACCGTGGCTTTGATGATTCAATAGAGTCTCCCAGATGGAGTATGAGCAATAGAGAATTTAGAGAGAATGAAAGCTTTAATTTTAAGAAAGCTGAGTAATTACTTGGATGATTAAAATCCTTGGGTTTAAAGGAGTATTTATAGGCATTCTTGGCTTAGTATTTTTGTTCCCCAAGTGTCTTTGAGTGGTTTCCAAGTTTTTACAACGTTCATATTTTGAAAAACCAATTTTGGAAATTTTTCCGTTAGAGTTTAAAAAAACAAAAATCATGAAGTCAGTCGGTTGGACAAGTGACTGGGTAGTTAAAAAATTTCAGAGTCAGTCGGCAGGACAGGCGGTTGACACCATTCTGTCTCTCAAAAATTAATTCAAGAAATTGTCAGTCGGCTAGCGAGACATAGTTCATTTTGGGTCAGTCGGCTGACTATTAGTCGACTAGGCAATTTTGCCTTTGCTCAATCAGTTGGCTGGACAGACAAATGACTAGTTTTCCCTTTTGGTTTTTCCATTACAGTTTTCGCTCACATGTTTTAGCTTTTCATAAAATTTTTCAGGGATATTAAAATAGGTTTCTTAAGTTCAAATTAATCCCTTAAAGAGCTTCATATTTTCTAAATTATTATTTGATATGAAATACTTACAACAGATGTTTCTAAGTCTAGACTTTGGAGCTTTTCAAAACTTTGATAATCTTCTTAACTTCAAGTTCTCTTTTTATCCTGAAGTTTCAAGTCTTTTTGAGCATTTTTTGAAGCTTTCTCGTGATGTGGCTTTTATTCACAGCTTCCTCTCTTTATTTGGTATGAAATCATAGCTTCTTTAGCTTGTGTTTGAGATATGTATTTCTGAAACAAAATTACTTAAAAACACATGTTATATCAACTTCATTTGTTATCATCAAAATAAGATTGAAAAGCCTAGTTTGGCCAACAGGATCAAAGTCTTAAAAATGAAAGTTTTTGAAAAGTTAAAACAGTTCAGCCGACTGACCTAAATGAACTGTACTTGCTCAGTTGACTGACAATTAAAACTGTTAATTAAACTGTCTAGCTGACTGACTTGAATGAACTATGATTACTCAGCCGACTGACAAATTGGACTGTCCAGCCAACTAACCTATTTGAATTGTGTTCAATTAGCCGACTAACAATTAATTTCTAAAATTCCTAGACAGACAGAATGATCTCAGCCGACTAACCTATACAAAAACAGGTCTAGTTGAGTGACTCAGTTGACTAACCCACAGAGATTTTAAAATTCGAACTTCAACTAGAAAATTCTAAAAATTAGTTTTTCAAATCTAAATATTATAAAAACTTGGGGGACACTCCAAGCAACTTGGGAAACAAGGAAACTAACTCTAAAAACTCTATAAATACTCCTTTAACCCAAAGAATTAAATCACTAAGCAAACAATCAGCATTCAAGCACTCTACTTGCAAACTCTTCTAAAGCTAACTCTTGATCAAATTCTTGCTGGGAGAATTCTACTGAATTGTTGTTGATCAAAAGCCTACAATTCTAATTTTTAACTAAGTTTTCTCGAATCTTAAGAAAGAACCTCCAGTGATATCTAATCTTGAGCTTCATATTGTCTATTTAGTATTTGATTTGAAGTATATTTGTGCTTTGATTTGTGCTAATTTCCTCTGTTGTGAGAGTATGTTTGTACGCCCAATCTTGTTCCTATTTTGTAGTTCTTTGACGGTTCAAGGTTGATTTGGATTGTTGGACCAAGCGTGGGGGATCGCTTGGAGAGGTATCTCTACCTGAAAAAGAGGGATTTGTAAAAGGTTTACTCCACCCAAAAAGGAGTGTAAATAGTGAAATCCTTTGGTAGTATTGGCCAAAGGCGAGGACGTAGGCTGGGGATAAGCCGAAACTCATAAAAATCTTGTGTTAGTTCAAGTGTAATCCCACAAGGGGGGTGAATTGGGTATTTTGAAAATATTTAGTTTTACTTCAACAATCAGTCCCTATTCTAAGAGTTAACACAGACAATCACCAGGAATTGAAATTAATTCAATCCAGTAATTTTATATTCAATTATACCCAATTAATAATCAAGTGCTTGTAAGGTTATTCAACATACACACATGCAAGATTGGTAATTATATGCATTACAGAAATTAAAAGGAGTAATGGAAGAGAGAAGATAAACACAATTTTTACGAGGTTCAGCCAACCCGGCCTACGTCCTCGCCTTATGCAACCCACTCAAGGATTCCACTAAATCCCTGCTCCTTTAACTGGGACGATGTAACGACCTCAATTTCTTAATAAAAATATAACATAATAAATGGAAAAGTTAACCCGAACCCGTGGGTAATAGGGACACCTGTCAATCACAGCGAAAACCTAAGCAGCAATAAAATAAAATCTCAATCATTCAATCATGAAACATAATACCAAAGTTATTTACATTCCAAAAATACTATATTTAATTACAATTTTATAAAAAGTCAAAATAACACTAGGATCGTACAACAAAAATCTCCTGATCCTAGTTCAACGCTTATCCTTCTAGTAGGGAAGCTAAACCCACTTAACGGCGGCCCTGACCCACCGGTCCCTTTGGGTTTCCTAAAAATCATTTAACATTCGAGGGTGAGACACTTCTCAGTAAGGGAAAATAAACTAAATACAGCTGTGTGGCAACATAAATATTTAAGGAACTTATACGTATACAATACATTTCATAACTCTGTAAACATTCATCATATCATAACGGATAATCATATAATTTCATATTTGTTAATAAATCATAACATAGATAAAACATATGTTATAACTGTAATATTGAAAATATACCCAGGATGAATAGCTAGCTGGTGTCATGTATGATCCCCCCATGACGAGTTGTGCAGCCCGAAGGCGGGACTCGACAATGGCTGGCCGACCACTGCTGAGTCAAATATGTCTGTAAGTATGATGGACCTACCACACCCTGGTCCAGACTGCCAGGTGGATGACTTACTCGAAAAATGAGCAGCTCGGAAGCTATCCCAAGTATAGGAGTTCTGTCGTGTAATATTAAGCCCAAGGGCTAGATCGTTTTCTCAGGGAATGCGTTTAATCTCAGATTTTACGTTCTTCCAATCAAAATTAAATTGCACTGAACTCGGTTCAGATTCGGGTTTTCAAGATGGTTCAATTTCACTTTTGATGAATTAAATGACACGTAATTTAAAACTCTAAACTAACATTCACTAAATAAAAGAAAACAAGAATAGAAACCCTACGTCTACTTAAAGAAACATTGGGACACGCGTTAATAAAAACTGGTAACCTAAAACATGGAACTAAAACATGCAAGAATGGAAACTCTAATCTACCGAAGGAAACATCGAAACACGCTCTAATTAAAAATGGTAACATTAATCATGGAATTAAAGCATGTAATGGAAACTCAATCACACACACACACTAAAAATCAAATCTTTAACATGAACTAAAAATTACGAATCAAAATCACAATTTAAATGTAGACTAAAAAAAAGAACTTAACTTTTAATACAAGCCAAGAACTCGAACCAAAGGAACAAAACACAAACAAAGACCTAAATTTAACGAAACACAATAAAACCTTTTTTTTTTCTTTTTTTTGGACCTCATTAGATTACTGCAAAATAAACTAAAGTACTAATTAAATCTACCATGAAATTAATTGAGAAAATACATAAATAAAGTGCAATAATAAGAAAACACCCTAAACAACGACTCAAAAACTAAAACTTTCCAATAAACCTCAATGAAAACTTAGCAATGTCCAACTAAATAAATAATTTTAATAATAAAAGTATACCTTAGACAATTATTCAAACTCACACTTTTCAAACCAAACTAATAATAAAAAAAAACAATGTTTGCATAACATAAAAAAAAAACAAGAAAAATGAAAAAGGAAGAGAGAGAGAGAGAAGTTGCCGGCTGTGTGTGCTAGTGTAGCAGCAGGGGGGCTGCTGTTTGGAGACTTCTGCAGAGGAGAGGAACAGCCGGCTGTGCTCTGAGGTGTGGAGAAGCTTGCTGTACTGGAACAGGGGCTGAGGAGGTCTTGCAGCAGCAAGGAGGACTGCTATGCTGTGCTGGCCGTGGCTGCAGCAGAGGTGAGGCAGAGGACTGCAATTGGTGTTGCTGTGATGGAGGCCGAGGCTACTGCTGGTGTTGGAGCTGGCTGTGCAGAGGGCTGGTAGGTAAATAGAGAACCAGAGGGAGAGGAAGAGCAGGGGAAGAGAGGAGAGTTTGAGGGAGAGAAAGTAAAGGGAAGAGAAGAGAGCAAGATAAAAAAAAACAAAGCAAACTAAAGAAGAAGAAGAAGAAGAAGAAGAAGAAGAAGAAGAAGAAGAGGAAGAGGAGAGGAGAGTGGTGCGCAGGGCACACCTGGGAAAGAGGAGAAGAGGAGATTAAATAAGGGGAGGAGGAGGACAGCCCTAATGATCCGAATTACCCAACCCGACCCGTTTGCAACGGGTTGACCCGGCAACTTGATTTTTTCATTTTTTTAATTCTCTGTTCGTTACAAATTCTGTTCTTCTGGAACCCGTATCTCACAAAACTCAAAACACGAAAGTTGTAGATGATCCTTTCTTCTTTCTCCAGAAATTTGAATCATCTCGATCGGAACTTGGACGGAAAAGTTATGCACGAAATACGAACAGGTGTCGGTTTTGATTCCCGGAAATTTTTCCTGCGACAAAAAATTACCAAAACTTCATAAATAGTGTAATAAAGTTCAAGAATGATGATTTTGGCACTTTATTAAAATATTGGATAATTTTGGACATTTAATTAAAAATATAAACCGTAAAGCTCGGGTAACAATGCCCAATTACGCAGTTTTGACGCGTAATCAGTGGACGTCCACACTCTACTGAAAGCCACATCGACTATCCATCTCCCACCCCCTCGTGGGGTGGTTAACACTAATATGATCATAAACATCTTATCTATAAGCTACGGTACCGAACCCCTGAACTGATAACATCCGGGTTCTAATAACATATAATACATGATCATATATAACATTGTTACGGCCTCGTGTCGAACATATCGTAATTACAGCCTCGTGCCGAACATAACATAATTACGGCCTCATGCCGACATAACATCATTATGGCCTCGTGCCGAACATAACATAATTACGGTCTCGTGCCGATCATAACATAATTACGCGGCCTTGCGCCGAAATCATTTTAGGTATATACATTCTAAAAATAAATCAATTATCATGTATTCGTCAAAATCATTATAACATAACATATCTTTTCATAATACTTGAAAACGTACTTTGCTCATAAGATCTTTCATATCATAATACTTTCACGTAAAATAATATTCATATCACACATGCGCTGTATAAAATCATATTTCTTATTATTCTAAAATCATAATTCTCTGACATCTCATATATATACAAATACATTTCTACATAACAACAGTATTTTCCAAACGTACATTTCATCCATATTATACAAATATAACATATGTTTTTCTGAAAATAAATTTACTCATAAATAATAATAATTTGTATGGAAAGTAACTGTTTTAATTTATTCCCTTACCTGGATACTGAGAAAGCCCCTAAAATATCCTAACCTGACCCCCGTAAGATATCCTGATTAATACCCTGAAACTTAAAACTCTCAGTATTAAACTTCAATATTTTCTTATGTACATCATTTCCTATAACTATCGCAAGACTAAATTTGACTTAGAAAGTCTTACCTCAACTCAAGGATGATTTCCAACTTTGTTTCCCAAATGATCCGCTCCGGCAAACTCGTAGAGAATTTCGCCAGAAGCGTTGTGGTAGCCTCAACTCTTCGATCCGGTGACTGGCGGGGCTAAAATCGAAGAGAGAAGTGAGAGAGAGAGAGAGAGAGACGTGGGAGAGAGAGAGAGAGAGAGAAGCGTTAAAAGTGAATAAAAATTGAAATTTTAGCTATTTATAGGACCAGATTCATCGACGAGACACATCACCTCGTCGATGAGTCCTTCATTAAATTCGTCGACGAGACCCTATATTCGTCAACGAAATTCAGAGCAACCAAAAACCTCGCTCGGTATTATCTCGTCGACGAATCCCTGTATTCGTTGACAAATTTTCTTTTGCACTCGTCGATGAACCCCTGTATTCGTCGATGAATCCAAGCAATCTCTTAAAATTATTTTTATCCCCAAAATGCAATGTCGTTGACGAAGTCTACGGTCTCCTTCTGTTTCTATTTCTATTTCTCTCTCTCTCTTAATTATTCAAATTCCATTTTTATTTGGGCTGTCACAGACGGAGCTTCCCTTACAATCCGCTGCTTACAAGAGGTATAACTTCCTTCTAATCCACTGCTTACAAGAGATACAACTTTCTCCTCAAACCCAGTTCACAACCCGAACCATGATTACAATATAACTATTATGAAAAAACTCAATAATACTTCTACACAAGTCGATGAGTACAATAGACATTCCTAACACATATTGATATGGTAAAACTTGAAGCTCAATGAGTGTATGTAATGTGGTCAATAAAATCTCTGAAAAATCTTTGGTTACAAAATATTCCACTTCAAATATTGAATCCAACTAAATGACCTCAATACAAATATGTAATTCGGTTTTGCTCCAAAAATCTAAATTGATTAGTTTTATTCCAAATATCCAAAACTCAATATGATCTTTGTATATGAATATGTATATATATATATATATATATATATATATATATATATATAATATGTGTTCCAAAGATAAAAAACCTAATATAATATTTTTCAGAAAAATATCCCTCAATAATATATATATATATATATATATATATATATTTATGAGCTCTTAGGAAATTTAATCAAGTGGTTTTGTAAAATAAAAAATATCGAGTCTTTAGTTGAATAAAAAATATTCAACCTTTAGGATGAAAAACTCAAGATCAATCTCTTAAATAATATTCAATGATAAATTGTTGAGATGAAAAACTCTTTGAGAATAGGTAAAAAACCCAAGATCAATCTCTTAAATAATATTCAATGATCAATTTTTGAGATGAAAAACTCTTTGAGAATAGGTAATAACAAATAGATCAATTTAGCTAACCTCAATACCAAGTTGAATGCACAACAATCGCTAGAATGCCTTTTGAAAATCAATGTAGCCTTAGCTCTGATTTGACGTATATGCTTTGAAATCCCAAGCAAGAGTTCAGCAATGTGTTCAATGCTCTCCCAAGTAGTGCTAAACGTTCAAAACTCTCAATCTTTGCCAAAAAGTAAAGCACTAGGGTTCTTAGGTTAATTTTATATGAGTTTTCAACCATAGGTTTAATCTCAGCTATTGGATCAATTTAAATGGACGAAATTCCACGCATATCCCCGATGAATCGTAGCTCTGCGCCCGACATTCATCGATGAGAGGACACCTTCGTCGACGAGTGTTCAACACTCGTTCATCAATGTGAACGTGAGTTCGTTGAGACCTATCTGAATTTTTTGTGCTCTCGATGTTTTCTCGTCGATGAGAACAAGGTGTTCATCACCGAGTGGCCTTCATGCATTCGTTGACAAGGCCATTGGGTTCGTCGATGAGGCCTCAAAAAATTTGCCTCCAAAATTCTTTTTAACTTAGGACATTGTAAATAAAGACTTCATGATATGCATGTGTCCTAAAGTCAGTCTAGGGTATGATTTTGAGCTTCTATCTATATCTTATAAATTATGTAAATACAATGAAATATAAATACCCATTCCCATGACTATCTTGAGCTTGATGCTTGCATCTCCATTATTCTACTCTTTTAGTTCCATGGATTGAGTCTGGCTGTGTATTATTTAATCCTTATGACTTTCATGACTTCCTCAACTTTCGTGCATGCTAAATAATGTTCATGTTCACACTTTCAATGTAAAGATCAAATACCAAGTAATTTGTCAATATCAAAACATGATTGGACTCATAGAGTCAACAATCTCTCCCTTTTTGATGATGACAAATACATGATCAAAAAATCAAAAATGGGTTACGCCTAACAAGGCTCCCCCTAAGATAATGCATAATTTAGAATTCAACAATGTAACAATATAATTTGCATACAATGAAATTCATGCACATTGATTTATTTTGAAAATATTTTGCTTACTTCTCCCCCTTTGTGGACAAAATAAAAAGACATATTTGCTTACTATCTTCTCCTCCTTTTGACATCAACAAAAAAGGTATAAAAACAAAATGTTCTAATAGATCTCAACTTAAAAAAAAAAATTTCAACTTTGAGATTTCAAAATTTTCTTCTCCCCATATGTTATTCAATTTACTTCACTCCCTTCATACACAGTGTTGCAATTGACATAGACATGGATAAGTAAATAAGCAATTAACGTCCAATTGTTTATGTGAGCATCAACATGTGTCATTTATCCATAATAAATTTAACATGTAATAACCATGCATTGAGTTTAATACCAAATGTAAACAAATTAATCAAATTTGAAAATTCTAACCAAATATGAATATTAGTTTATGTTGTTCCCCCTAAGGTATGTAATCTAATATAATTCTAAACAACTTCTCGATTATACATCAGTCCTAATTCACGTCTGATTTGGATAAACCTATCCTCTGTAAGTGGTTTCGTGAATATGTCTGCCCATTGTTCATTTGTGCATACAAAATCAAGTGTCGCATCTCCTTTTTGCACATGATCACAAAGAAAATGATGTCTAATTTTTATGTGTTTAGTTCATGAATGTGATATAGGATTCTTTGAGATGTTTATTGTACTCATATTGTCGCATCTTATAGGAATTGTGTCGTAGTTTAAGCCAAAATCCATAAGTTGTTGCTTCATGTATAACGTTTGAGCACAACAATGTCTAGCCGCTATGTATTCAATCTCGGCTATGGATAGTGCAACTAAATTCTACTTCTTTGAGAACCAAGATACTAACGAATTTCCTAAGAAATAATATGTGCCACTTGTGCTTTTTCTATCTACTTTACTTCCAACAAAATCAGCATCTGAATAACTTACAATCTCAAAGGATGTATATTTAGGATACCATAAACCAAGTTTAATGGTTCCTATCAGGTATCTAAGTATTCTTTTAGCAGCTAATATATGAGACTCTTTAGGTGCAGCCTAAAATCTTGCACATAAGCATATGCTAAACATTATATCAGGCCTGCTAGTAGTAAGATATAGTAAGCTACCTGTTAGCCTTACAAGGCTTAACATCTTGTTTTGATGTTAACAAACAAAAGAAACTTAACATATTTGGTTGAGTAATTCAGGATTCAAGGTTTTGAAGCTCAAGAACATATATACAAGGATGATCATATGAAGCTTAAAGCATGAATTTCAAGATGATATTTTAAAGCTTGAAGAAAATGAGAGAAAACTTAAAAGTATATCAAAGCTTGAAGAAAAGAAAAAAAGGCAAAAGAATGCAAAGCATGAGAGATCAAAGAAAAGACAAGCATGAAGACTCAAGTGCCAAGAATGTTCAAAGTCTTAGAAGTCTTTATGTAAGTACTTCATATTTTAAATATCTTTTGAAATATTGTTGAAGTCTTTAAGGGATATTTATGGACTTAGAGACCTATTTTAAAACCTCAAAAAATATTTTATGAAGATCAAAGCAAGAGAGCAAAACTAATTTTGAAAACTAAAAATGAAAAACCAAAAAAATGAACTGCTCAGCCGACTGACCAAATTACACTTGGTTTAATCAGCTGACTAACAAGAAAACACCATAATGAATGACTACCCAGCCGATTGACAGCTTGCACTGAGATTAGTCAGCCGACTGACATGCCCAGCTGACTAACCATTTTGAACGTGGTTGAGCCAGCTGACTGACAATTTACTGAAACTATTTTCTGGCAAACAGAAGGGTCTCAGTCACTTGTCCAGTCGACTGACCCTGTGAAATACACTACCTAGTCACCTGTACAGCCGACTGACTCTACATGAATCTGAATTTTTAAACTTCAACAGAAAAATTATTAAAATTAGCTTTTCAAATATGATCGTTATAAAAACTTGGTGGACACTCCAAGTTACTTGGAGAACAAGGAAATTAATCCTAAAAAGTTTATAAATAAATCCTTAATCCCAAGAAATTAATAACCAAGGCAATTACACAGTATACTTGCATTCAAACTCTCAATCTCTCTCAAAGTTCTCCATTGCTTATATTCTTGCTGGGGGAAATCATCTGAATTGCTGCTAAATCACAAGTCTACGGTTCACATACTAAGTTTTCTCAACCACATAAGAACCCTTGGTGATCTTTACACTTGAGTTTCAATTCTATTTCATATTGATATTTAAATTGTTGAAGTACATAGTGTTGAATTTCGTACTAATCTACTCTGTTTTGAGAGTGTTCTTGTACGCAGTGTTTTCTTCATATCTTTTGTAGTTCTTGGACAATTTGAGATGTTCTGATTTTTGGCTAAGTGTGGGGTATCGCTTAGAGAGGCAAGCCGCTTAGAGAGGCAAGCTCTAACTTATTGAAGGAGTTGTAGACACCCCAATTTTAACTAGGCCTTTCTGAGGAGACCTTATGTCAAAACCTTCCCACACGGTTGTGGACCCCACACATCTTTGTAGGTCCCACATGGCTTGTGGGCCCCACATGTGTTGTGGGCCCCACATCTCCTGGTACGCTAGCTCAGATTTCTACATCCGATGCACGTTACCCCATCTGGTACGGTAGCTCGGATTCCTACATTCGATGCACGTTACCCCCTCTGGTACGCTAGCTTGGATTTCTATATCCGATGCACGTTACCCCATCTGGTACGCTAGCTTGGATTCCTACATCCGGTGCACGTTACCCGCTCTAGTACGCTAACTCGGATTCCTACATCCGATGCACGTTACCTCCTTTGGCATGCTTGTGCTTGCTGGCTCGGGTTCCTGTAACCCTTAAATGGCTCGTGGACCCCACATTGCTTATGGGGCCCACTTCTCCCGGTACGCTAGTTGGGATTCCTACATCCGGTGCACGTTACCCCCTCTGGTACGCTAGCTCGGATTCCTACATCCGATACACATTACCCTCTTTGGTACCCTAGCTCGGATTCCTACATCCGATGCACGTTACTCCCTCTAGTACGCTAGCTCGGATTTCTACATCCGATGCACGTTACCCCCTCTAGTTTGCTAGCTCGAATCCCTACGTCCGATGCACGTTACCTCTTTTGGCATGCTTGCACCTGCTGGCTCGGGTTCCTATAACCCTTAAATGGCTCGTGGACCCCACATTGCTTGTGGACCCCACATATCTCCATTGGGCCCCACACAGTTTGTGGGCCCCACTCTTCCCTGGTACGCTAGCTCGGATTCCTACATCCGATGCACGTTACCCCCTTTGGTACGCTAGCTCGGGTTCCTACATCCGGTGCACGTTACCCCCTGATACGCTAGCTCGAATTCCTACATCCGATGCACGTTACCCCATCTGGTACGCTAGTTCGGATTCCTACATCCGATGCACGTTACTCCCTGGTATGCTAGCTCGGATTCCTACATCCGATGCACGTTACCCCTTTTGGTACGCTAGCTCGGGTTCCTACATCCGATGCACGTTACCCGCTTTGGTACGCTAGCTCGGATTCCTACATCCGATGCACGTTACCTCCTTTGGCATGCTTGTGCCTGCTGGCTCGGGTTCCTATAACCTTTAAATGGCTTGTGGACCCCATATATCTCAATTGGGCCCCACACGGTTTGTGGGCCCCACTTCTCCTGGTACGCTAGCTCGATTTCCTACATCCAGTGCACGTTACCCCCTCTAGCATGCTAGCTCGGATCCACATATCCGGTGCCTTGCTAGCTCGGGTTCCTATAACCCTCAAACGGCTTGTGGACCCCACATGGCGTGTGGGCCCCACACATCTCCAATGGGCTCCGCACAGCTTCTAGAACCCTCATATTATATATTATTATTATTATTTATTTTAATTTGTCAAATACAAGCATACTTTGTTCCCCCAATCATCATTCACCACATGTCATGTTTTCTTCCTTTATCATTCTTCCCATGCTATATTTCCTTCATCATTCTTCATCCCATACTTTGTCCCCTCATCATCACTCACCACATGTCATGTTTCCTCCCTTTATCATTCTTCTCATACTAATTTCCCTTCATCATTTTTCATCCCATACTTTGTCCCCCCATCATCACTCACCACATGTCATGTTTCCTCCTTTTATCATTCTTCCCATACTATATTCCTCTCATCATTCTTCATCCCATACTTTGTTTCTCCCATCATTACTCACCACATGTCATGTTATCTACTTTTATCATTCTTCCCATACTAATTTCCCTTCATCATTCTTCCCCCCATACTTGGTTCCCCCCATCATCACTCTCTTATGTCTTCTTTCCTATGCTTGCCCCAAAGTTAAGTCTATAAATAGCCCTCTCATTCCAAGCACAAGGAGGGGAGCTCTTAGTGGTGGTAAGGAGAAGATTTCAAATATTGAAGTTTTCTATCATGAGTTTGTGAAGCTAAATTTTTTTTTAGTAAAGATCAAGAGGTTGACTGATCCTGTTTCCTATCGGTGCTGAGTCACCCCATTTGAAGAAGGCACCCCGTAGTGCCTTAAATCAGAGCTCAAGAATAACTCTCGGGAAGACGTTGTAGAGCGGCCCTAGTAGACTCATCAATAGGAAAAGAAGACCGGAGCAGAGGAAAACGAAAGAAGATCAAGCGATCGATTGATCCCTTTTCCTACCGGTGCCGGGTCACTCCATTTGAAGAAGGTATTCCCTAGTGCCTCGAGTCGGAGCTCAAAAACAACCCTCGGGAAGGCGCTGTAGACTAACCCCTGCGGATTCACAGACAGGAGAAGAAGACAGGAGGAGAAAAAGATGATAGGTAAAACCAATGAACTTTCTCTTCCTATGTTACATCTCCGCCCCCCTTTCCCGAACCGACCTCTACTAGTTTATTTGATTATATTTCATTTCTTATTTTATTTTAAATGGCTTCTTTTTTAACTCATAAAAAATAAAAATAAAAATTTCATAAAAGACACAAAAATTCAAAAAAAATTGTCAAAGAAAATTCAAAAATTTTTAAGGTTTTGAAATTTATTTACATTTGAAAATTTTTGAAGAAAATCCAAGAAAGTTTCCAACATGTTTGGCAAAGGTTAGATCTGTTTCTTTACATTCAAAATTTTCAAAAATACATTCTAAAGTCATGTCTTTAAAACTATGACTTTCATGATTGTTGTCTAAAATTCTGTTGTATTCGGAAGAACATTAGAAAACCCTGAAAAATCAATGGTCTCGACCAAGACCTTAAACTGGTTTTCTCCCAAACTGGTCAACGTTTGATCGGCTCACCATTTCCGAACTGGTTCACCCCGGTTTTCTCCATTTCGCTTATATATTATTATTGTATCCATAAAATTCAAAAAAATCATGAAATTTTTAAAAATTTCAAAAATATTTTCACATTTTGATTTCAACTGATTTCATTTGTGTTATTTTGAAAGTTTGGGAAAAATCACAAAAATCATTTTCACACTTAGGAAAAATCACAAAAATATCTTTTTAGGCACAAGAAAAAAATCATTCCAATCTCGAACAAATTTCAAAAACCTCTCGAAATAGTATTTTTGATACTTTAAAAAAAAATCTATAGATTTCAAAATCCCCGGGAGCGTATTTTGTATCCTATTTTTGATTTTCCTTCCCGATGATTGCGACCAAGAGCATTGGCTCTTTGGGATATTGGATTGCCCCGGTTTTGAGGGAATACCTATATAGTATTTTCATTTTTTTGACTTTTGAAAGGGAGTAATCTTTAAAGGCTTATTACATTTTTTTCGGAAAAACTCTTTATTAATCTGGTACTGTTCGTAAAAACGGGCGTGTAGGGGGTGTTAATACCTTCCCCTTGTGTAACCATACTCCCGAGCTCGACTTTGGTGATGCAGACCGATTCTACCCCTAACGGGGTAGCAATCAAGTGTTCTAACCACACTTCAAAAGGTTAGTGATGACTCCACCACACATCGTTTTCCATGAAAATTCACATTTTCAAAATACACATTCATTTTTCCCAGTTCGCAAGCCGAACCCATTTTAAACCAGAGATTGGTTCTCTGGGCTGGGTCCGGGATGTCACGACAGGAGTAACCAAGTGAGGGGATATCACTTGGAGAGCCAGACTCTAACCTACTTAAGGAGTGTGTAAACGGTGTTGTTCTGCCCGGCAAAGGAACTGATTTTAGTGAATCCTTTGGTGGTTTGCCAAAGGCGAGGACGTAGGTTGGGGGTAAGCTGAACCTCATAAAAATCTGGTGTCTCTCTCTTTCCCTTACTCTTTTTACTTTCAGCATACATAAACTACGTGGATGTTTTAAATTCCTTAATCCAATACATTATGTAGATTAGATATTAAATAAACTCAAACTTAATTTGTTTTTGAGATTGTGGAAACCGAAGGGGAGTACGTTGGTTGATCCATACTTTGTGAAAATCGTAAGGGAGTATGTTGATTGGTGAAACACCCAAAGACTCTTTAACTGAAAGTTTATTTAACGTCTAAGCTTTTGGAAAGAGTATTGAATTTTATATTACACTTCATTTTGAGAAAGCAAATTCATTATCATAGGGCTTGAATCAAAGTTTCATATATACAAGGTTGCAAACAAAAAAAAACTGATCTGTCCTGTTGCTGCACATGCACATACAATGGACAACCATATATTCTCAACATAGAGTAATCTACTTGCTTACCTATCCATACCTCCTCAGGAACCTTTGCATCAATAGCTGCAGAAGGAGAAGCATGTCATACTCACTGCATCTGCCCAGAATGACTTAGGCATATTAGCTTGAATCCTTATACATCTTGCCCTCTCTAGTAATGTTCTGTTCACCCTTTCAACCACCCTATTCTACAATGGCTCATGTGGAACTGTATAGTGCCTAGTGATTGCCTCTTCCTTACATAAGTCAATTAATTGGTTGTTTTTGTACTCCAGTCCATTGTCAAATCTCAGAAACTTCACCTGTTTTCCTGTATGTTTCTTTGCTTGAGTTTTCCATTCCTTAAACTTACTGAATACCTCACTCCTATGCTTTAGAAAATACTCCCAGACTCTCCTGGAAAAGTCATCAATAAATAAGACAAAATAAATAGCAACACTGTGAAACTGTACCTGTACTGGACCCCATACATCTAAATGAATGTAGTCCAACACCTCCTTGATCACATGCTTTCCTGTTCTGAAACTCACCCTACACTGTTTACCAAACAAACAGTATTTACAGAACTTAAGCTTACAACAAGAATTACCTCCCAGTAAGTTCCGCCTGTGCAACTCCAGCAAACCATGCTCACTCATGTGACCCAGCCTCATATTCCACAGAGTAGTATCATCTGTATTTGTATCTGAAGAGGTACTAGCTGTAGCTCCACCTGTCACAATGCTACCCACTAGAGTGTACAAATTGTTCCTCAGATGACCCTTCATTACTACCAGTGAACCTCTAGCCACTTTCAGCACACCATCCCTAACTGAAAAAGATAAACCATGACTGTCCAAAAAGCCCAAGGAAATCAAATTCTTTTTTATATCTGGAACATGCCTTACATCCCTGATGGTTCTAACCACACCATCAAACATCCTGATTTTGACCGTTCCAATACCAAGAATACCACAGGAAGCATCATTACCCATCAACACCGTTCCTCCAGAGATTGGTTCATAGGAGTCAAACCAGTCCATGTATAGATACATATGATATGAGCACGCCGAATCCAAAGTCTAGGTATCGGCTAAGTAACTGGAATCTGTAGTAATAGCCAAAAGATCCCCTTCCAAAATTGATGAACTGATCTCCACTACAGTAGCTTGCTCAGTCTTCTTCTTGTTCTTTTCCTCTAAATCTCGTTTCCTCCTTAGATAGTCCTTCTTCATATGCCCTTCTTTCCCACAATAAAAACAACCACTCCTCTAGTTCCCATTCTTACCCCTGGACTTGGATCGAGATTTCCCTCGATTCCAATTACCCCTGTTGGAACTCTTGCCCCACTGTTGGCTAGACTCACCCTTAGCCACCAACCCTTCTCCATGTCCTGGATAATATGGTTTGTGAAAATTCTCACTCTCCAGAATGGCAGTAGTCACCTCATCAACTGTAAGAGTCTCCTTACCTAATAGTAGTGTGGTTTCCAAAGTATCAAGTGAACTGGGAAGCAAATACAACAGCATCAGTGCCATATCTTCCTCCTCAATTTTTACCTCAATACTCAGCAATTGTGTGATTATCTTATTGAAATAATTGACTTGATCTTTGACTTTTGTGCCCTCAATCATCCTCAACTAATACAATTGTTTCTTCAAATACAGTCTATTAATTAGGGACTTGGACATATAAATATTCTCCAAGTTTTTCCAAAGCTCAGCTGGTGATGTTTCATTCAACACACTGTATTTAATTTCTGGAGTTAAACTTAAGCAAATGGTACTTACCGCTTTCATTTCCAGCTCCTCCCACTGATCATCTGACATGGTCTTTGGCTTCTTGTCTTTCCTATACAGTGCCTTAATCAGTCCCTATTGGACCAACACATCCTTCACAGTGGTCTGCCACAAACTCAAATTATTTTTTTCATTAAAGGGATCCACCTCGAACTTGACCATCGAAGTACTCGCCATTAATTTTTTTTTTTTTTATTTTTTTTCTTCTCTCCTTTTCTTTTTCCTTCTCTCCTCTGATGTCAACACCTGTCAGGATGACGTCAGTGCTCCATGGGAAGGATCCGCGCCTCGACCCGGTTGCTGGGTTCGATCCGTTCCGCTCAACTCGGATCCCTAATCCACTGCACGTGTGACCCACACGTGTTCTACCTGACTCGGATGCTGACTCGCGCCTTGACCCGGTGGATTCCGTTTGGATCCGACCCGCAACCCAGCCTCTTGACCCGCATGACAACCCGTTGCGTTCCGTACATGACCCGATTCTGAATCCGGGTCTGTCACCCAATTCTGGCACTCTTTATCATGTTCTTCATTCGTGAAACTTTTTTTTCTTCCGAATTTTTTTTTTCACACCTTCAATTGAAAATGATCCTCCTTCAATTGAAAATAATTCTAGAATAATTTTTCATCACTTGATCTAAATTCACGTACCTCAATTCGATATGAACGAACCGCTCTGATCTTGAGCACTCCCGCAGTAAAACTACAGATCCAAAAATTTCTTTCGATCTGATCTGATCTAACAAATCTACACCCAAACGAAACCGTGCTCTAATACAACTTGTTGACGCACAACGATTTTAATCTTCCAATCAACAAAAGAAATAGCACAAAGAACATTCACAGAAAAAAAAAATGTAGACGAGAGATTTTACGTGGTTCGGCAAGATTGCCTACGTCCACGGAGCATGCACTTGGAGAAAAATCCATTATGGCAAGATGGCAGTACAAGTTCTGTTCAAACTTTCCCCGATCCTCGATCCCCTATACACCCCTTCACCTTCAACCCTGTAAAGAAAAATTCTTCCTAGAGAGAAAACCCCCTCTAGCTCTCCTTGCACAAAATGATAAACAATACACTCTTTTTCCCAGGACTTACAAACATATATATATGACACCACACAACCGTTGGATTTAGAGATGATTCAACGACTGTGATAAAAGCCACAATAAATAAATAAATAAATAACATATTTTTTTAACAACATGGATACACAGGAGAGTAATTAAGCAATACTAAATCCACCTTATCCAATCTTATTACTATCGTAAAACAAAAATTGTTTCTAGGATTAAAAAGATTAATGAATAATATTACATTTGGTTTTTCACTTAAAAGTAGTTTGACAAGGAAGTAAGAGTCTAAAACCCAAGTTTTATACATATATATATATATATATATATATAGGGGGAGGAGAGAGAGAGAGAGAGAGAGAGAGAGAGAGAGAGAGAGAGAGAGAGAGTGTGTGTTGTTTTCCCACTAAAGTGCAACTTTTCATGTTAAATTTTTTAAAAAATAATGATGATATCTTCTTGGTGGTCATGGATTTTTAGTCGTTTGGAACCTATAAGATTTTGAAGCAAAAATTAATTTGTTAAGTAATTTGAGGTGGATCGATTACTTACAATCATTTGAGAGCATGAATTTTAGCTCTTGAATTCAGGTTCATGTGGATTTGAGGCGAAATTCAATACAATTTTGTTTTACATTTTATCCAAACCATATAAATTCAAACCCAAGATCTCTCTTGAACGTAGGATTATTGTATTCATTTTTCCTAATCAAAGCCAATCTTTGTCAACGTGACATTGATGAATTGTGTACAACTCTACAGTAAGCAAAGTTTTCATATTTTTGTAATGCTGTGCCCAACCCAAAACATATACTGAGTTCCATAATTTCAGATTAGCTAAAAATCAAAGTTTTCTGAGTTTGCTGCAACTATGGTAATGGTAATGGTGGTTTAAAGTGATGAAAATTGAAAACTCACCATTATATAGTGTTCTTGCTTGAAATTTAACTTGTTTTAGACAATGATTAATCCTGAAAGGAACTCCAATGCACTCAAATCTTAGCGAGGGTATGGCTCAGTAATTGAAGCCTCATTCACTGAAATACGTTTTGATGGATTTGTGGACTGATCAGAATCTGTAAACCTTGAATTCTGGCCTAACAAGGGCACTTCTGCCCCTACTCTACTATGCAGTAAGAATGCAGGTTTAGAAGGTGCTGGCAAACTCGTAGAGTGAGAATTGAGCATAAGGACAACAGACGCCATGGTGGGTCTGCGGGCTACATTCTCCTGTACACACAATAACCCAATATGAATGCACCTCAGTGTTTCACTCGTCGAGCCTCTAGGCATAGCTTTGTCCTCTATGTTTGAAAATGTCCCTTCTCTCCAATTTTTCCATACCTGAAAGAAGCAGAGGAATCCATTAAAAAAAACTACTTTTTCCAACCCGTTTTTTGAGGAAATTGAAAATAAACCTGTAAACTTTCATACTTACATAGCTTAAAATGTGCTCCACTTGCTCAGAATTGTGAAAAGAACTGTTGTTCTTGCCACTTATAATCTCTAGAATTAAGACACCGAAACTGAAAACATCGGTCTTCACAGAGAATTGTCCGAAATTCAGATATTCTGGAGGCATATAACCACTGCATAGTGCCATTAATTAGAATGGTTTTGTCTTCTGAATCAATTGAGCACATGAAGATCTGATTAAAGACACATGGTTGCAGATATTTGTGTCCACAACTATGAGTACAAGGATATATGATAGGTGCTAGTACTTGTACTTACTATGTCCCAGCAATTCTTTTAGTATTGCCTTTACTTGCACCAACCAAAAACAGCCTTGCCATGCCAAAATCTGCAATTTTAGGGTTCATCCCTCCATCTAGCAGCACATTGCCTGCTTTGAGATCATGGTGAATTATCCTGAGACGAGAATCTTCATGAAGATAAAGAATTCCTCGAGCAATGCCACATATGATTGTGTAGCGTTTTTCCCAATTCAACTGCCTACATTTGGCTGGATCTGCATATTTGTTCAGATAAATGATTTAACTTTGAACTCTAATGAAGTAAATAATACTTTCGAGAACAATGGTGTTGCATTTTATGTGAACAAAGTGTGGTTATGCTTGTTTCTGGGCTGGAGCTGTTTGTCTCTATGCAAGGTGTCTGATATTGCCGCCTAAAGTTGCATTTTTAAGTCTAGGTCTCTAGCGTTTTGAAGAAGGTCGAGATGGCTGGTTGGTGGTTATTATTAGTCTTCTTTAGCAAGATAAAAATCCCCCTGCTTTGGTTTGTTCAGAAATTGCTTCTGGCCTTTTTTTTGAAGGACCCATCCTACCTCACAAGCAGAAAAGAAGTCGTAACTTGCTTATGTGCTAGTGTTTAACAATTGAACCAAAAAATTTAAGTTACTTCTACCTGTTCCCCCCTACAACAATGCGGACGCCTTTTCAAGTGATTTCCCGTTCATTGCACTAACTTGACTTTACCTTATTGAGGTGTTTCTCCATTCCACTGTATACTTTAGTTCGCCTACCCCTTTCCTTCTCCCCATTTTGATAACATCCCAATCTAGTTACTGTTCGCTTCTCACCTAGAGGTTGCTCATTGCCGCATATTACATTACTGCCTAACACTGCCCCAGTAGACACGATACCAGTTTACCCGCCACTTCTTTGATTTTAGAGTCTCCTAGTCTTCTCAGTTTCATGCTGTCCCTTTCATGAACCAAAATCTACTCAAAGGGGTCCAGCTGTGATACCAACTGTGATGACCCATCCAGCCACAAAAACATTGAAATGAGTTGTAAATAGCTTACATGTATCCAACAATCAGTTAAAATTTAAGCTCAAAGTTATTTTAACAACTCAAATTCAACCTTCTATATCCATGTCTAATTCAGTCTCACACATGCTTCACTATTTATTATCTTGACCATTCACCCTGTTAATTAAAGTGCTTCTTTCTTTGATTTACTGAGGTATCTAATTTTTCCTTGTTGCCAGACCACTAGTTTCCTTCCCCTTATTCCGACCATGTCCTAGATTAAGTACTACTACTCACTCACCTAGTAACCTGCCGAGGGTTCTAGAGCACTTCTCCGGTTCCAGGATCTCAAATTTTGTCTTTGTTGTGGGCCTCATGTTGTGCTTAATGTGTAGAGTGAGAACTTTAGGGATCGCAAAGACGGGATTATTGTTTTGTTTGTGGCGTGTTCGTGGGATGTAGGGCATGTTGATGCTGTTGCTTCTCTTTCTCTAGTTGTTTTTCTGTACCATGATTTTTTCTTCGATCCAAATAGTAGTAATAACAATCAAGATGAGAAACAAAGCAATACCAAAAATAAAGTGATCAAGGCTTCCATTGGGCATGTACTCGTAAATAAGAAGCCTCTCTCTTCCTTCAAAGCAAAAACCTAGGAGCCTTACGAGATTCCTATGTTGTAGCCTAGCCAGTAGCACAATCTCATTCTTGAATTCTTGTTCACCTTGCGCAGAATGCTGAGCAAGCCTTTTAACAGCAACATCTTGTCCATTTGAAAGCTTGCCCTGGAAATCAAATTTCAATATAAAGTAAGAAAAGATATTACATGCTAATTCTTTATGTTCCATCATGCACACACACACTTCCACATATGCCTTGCAGACAAATGCTCTGAATATGATAAAATTTAGAAGATCAATGCGGCATTTAGTTTTTCCGTAGAAGCTGAAAATGTGAAGATTTTGTTTAGACAATGCAGAATGAATCCATTTTTCATAATGGGGCATTTATATCAGTTTTACATTCTCCGTGGTTAGTTAAAATAAAAGAATTTTTTTATTGATTAAATTTATGTTAGGTTTCGTTTTGGTCATTGTAGATGATGATTATCTTCACTTTGTCCAAATAGACTAATTTCATCTCTGCATGATCATAAATTGCCCATCTTCGTATTTTTAATAGTGGAAGAGAATGTTAGATTACCTTGTAGACTGAACCAAATCCACCTTGTCCAAGCTTATTAGCATCAGAAAAGTCATTTGTTGCAGTTCTTACAGTGCATAAGCTGAATTTCAAGGAATCCGAACTCTCCACTGCATCCTCATCTGTACAAAACTAAATACACGTCAAAGAGAATATGAATGAAGCTGAGTTCCAGAAGCAGTATTTCCATCAGAAGGAAAACCTCCTTAGGAAATTTGCTCCAACCTCCAAAACTGCATGGCTTAACCTTAACGTATTGATAGTCTAGGATGAGTTTACATGGATGCAGGAAGCCCATCCAATGAACAAATCTATGTTTTTTACAACCTTCTTTTTATTGCATTCAACTTACCTTCAACATTCTCCTTCGGCTTCCTCATTTGAAAAAGGGCAAAAGCTATTGAAGCTAGTGCAATAAGTCCAGATGCGATTGCTGTAGAAACAATAATAACGACAGTTCGAGATATGCTGCTTCCTTTGCCTGCACCAGCCAAAATGATTTCAAATTACCACATGTTGAATCTGACTGAAGCTAAGGTCCATTGCCAAATGGTTTTTGGCCAATGGCTTAGTTTTATTCACTGGCTCCCTTAGGTGGACTTTCGTACTTGGATCATTACATAGTATCAACGGACTTTCTAAATTTTGACTGGAATACCATACTCACACTAATTGGTTATCCTTTCTTTGGCTCTGTTTATTGCGTCAAAAGAATTTCCATTTTATTTTCTTTCTTTCTCAAATGTTACTAAGAAAGGAAATTTATTCAAATAAAGTGAAAACTTAATAAAAATAAAAGGTTAATGTCATGCAAAATAAAAATGTTTTTGATTGATTTACTGTGTATTTTAGTTCTTTCTTGTCTGTTTTAATAACCAAACTAGACAAGGTTGATACTTAATATTATTGTTTCTTTTCCTTTGTGTTTTCTAAGTTTCAAAGGACTAGCTCATCACACGTAAACAAGACCGGTGGGTAGCACGACAACATCAAACTCACAAGCCAGCATAAGTTCCCATAGTAGAGCAAGCTTCCCAAGCAAGGACAGCAGGAAATGAGAAAGATGCATCTAAAGCGGTTTAGGAAGAGCCTTAGAGATTAGTCTTGTTGATTTTGTTGTGCCGAGCACCCCACTTGTGCCAAACACCAATACTAGAACTAATGCTATTGAATATATAAGAAACTAAAGTAAAGAAGAAACTAATAATGAAAACAGTAAAAAGAATAAGATAAGAAATTAACGAGGTTCGGTATTACCTAAGTTCTCGGGCGCCAACAATCAATCCACTGCTTCTTGACAAAATACAACTTTGAGGTGTGTTTAACAAATTGAGAGTTGAACTCTTTATATAACTTCAACCCCACGTCCAACAAACACTTCTCACCAATGTGGGATAAACAAAGAAAAAAAATTCAAAACAACTTTTTATACCAATGTAGAACTATTCTACCAATGTGGGACAAAAAAACAACAAATCTCTACCTTGACGATAAATTTAACAAATTTTTCAATCACCAACATTTTCTGGAATTCCACATCATCGACGCCTTCCAAAAATATTAAGACTTGCAGGATATTGATCAAGTCCAAATAATATTTGAACTTGATTTCTGTCACAATCTTGGTCTACATATTTGCGTATCTGCGGGATTTTCAGTTGTAGCAATCTTCTGAAGAAATATCTTGCCTCCATCAATAATATCCCGCATAAAATGAAACCGAACGTCGATGTGCTTCGTTCGTGCATGATAGACTTTATTTTTTACCAAATGAATAGCACTCTGACTATCACAAAACACAACAATGTGCTTCTGAACAACTCCCAAATTTTCAAGTAAACCCTGCAATCAAATAGTTTCCTTAACAGCCTTTGAAGCTGCCATGTACTCTACTTCTGTTGTAAACAAGGCAATGGTAGATTGTAAGGTAGACCTCCAACTCACTGGACCATTAGCAAATGTAAAAACATATACAGTAGTTGATCGACGTTTATTCAGATCACCTGCATAATCAGAATCCACATATCCAACAACCCGTTGTTCAATAGTATTATTTTTCTCAAAATACTATACCAACATCAATCGTATTCATAATATATCTCAAAATCCATTTCATAGCTTGCTAATGTCCTTTACTCGGATCATGCATATACCTGCTCACCATACTAACAGCTTCTGAAATATCAGGTATAGTACAAACCATTGCATACATCAGACTACCAACGACACTTGCATAAGGAACTTGTGACATATACTTACGTTCCTCGTTAGATTTAGGAGATAAACCTGCACTATGTTTGAAATGAGGAGCAAGAGGAGTGCTTACTGGTTTTGACTGCACACACATGCCAAAACTCTGTACTACCTTCTTCAAATATTGTTTCTGAGACAAACTAACTCTTCCTTTCATTCTGTCTCCGCAAATTTCCATGCCAAGTATCTTCTTTGCTTCACCAAGATCTTTCATCTCAAACTCTTAATTTAACTGACTTTTCAAATTGTAGATTTCTTCCCTGTTCTTTGAAGCTATCAATATATCATCAACATACAAGAATAAATATATAAAAGATTCATTTTGTAGTTTGCGAAAATAAACACAATGATCATGTTTATTTCTGATGTACTTCTGACCCATCATAAACTGATGAAATCGTTTGTACCACTGTCTTGGAGACTGTTTTAAACCATACAACGATTTACCCAGTTTACATACCCAATTTTCTTTTCTAGCAACCTGAAATCCATCTGGCTGAGTCATATATATTTCCTCTTCCAAATCACCATGTAAAAATGCAGCTTTTACATCGAACTGAACTAGTTCAAGATCAAATTGTGCTACCAAAACTAACAAAATTCGAATGGAAGAATGTTTAACAACTGGAGAAAATATCTCATTATAATCAATGCCTTCCTTCTGTGCGTAGCCCATAGCTACCAATCTAGCTTTGAAGCGCACATTATTTGCATCTGAAAATCCTTCTTTCTTTATATAAACTCATTTGCAACCAATTGCTTTCTTACCCTTGGGCAGCTGGGCTAGCTCCCAAGTCTGATTCTGATGAAGAGACTACATTTCTTCATTCATCGCTTTTTTCCACTTGTCTGATTCAGAGTTCCTCATTACTTCTTTAAAAGTGTAAGGAACATTATCCTCCACAACTAGAAGTGCATAGGCCACCATATCAGTATACCGAGCAGGTTTTTGAAGCTCTTGTCTTGGCCTCTGAGAAACAATTGATTCTTATTGCTGTGAAGATTCTCGAATTAAAATCTCCTCTTCTTGTACACTATTCCCCACCGTAACTGGAGAGTTACCTTGTGTAGTCTCATTTCTCACTAGATTTCTCAAAATTGTCTCAACCTCCACTTGTTGTTGAGTACCACTGGTCTTTTCTTCAATTCGTGACTCCTTGCGTATTGTTTTCTTCATCATCGCAAGTTCATCTAAAGTCACATCCCTACTTAAAATCATTTTTTTTGTCTAAAGACACCAAAGACGGTATCCTTTGACTCTTGCACTTATCCCCAAGAATATTGTTTATTGGCTCTTGGATCCAACTTAGATT
The DNA here is from genome assembly GCF_029873635.1 of Malania oleifera. Taxonomy (NCBI): domain Eukaryota; kingdom Viridiplantae; phylum Streptophyta; class Magnoliopsida; order Santalales; family Ximeniaceae; genus Malania; species Malania oleifera. The sequence goes on along the minus strand of NW_026651788.1, from coordinate 9,490 downwards.
CTTTAACATGATAATAAGTCATAGTACCAAATACATGTGAAGAATTATAATCGCTAGCAGATTTTTCAGACCATACCTCATAGGGTGTTTTCCCCCCTATTATAGATGATGGTAGACGGTTGATGAGATGACACACATATCTAACAGTCTTAGCCCAAAACCTCTTGTCTAACCCAGCATTAGACAACATACATTGAAGTTTCTCCAGCAAAGTCCGATTCAAGCGCTCTGCCACCCCATTCTGTCGTGGTGTATCTCTAATTGTGAAGTATCAAGCAATACCTTCATCCTGACAAACTTTCATAAACGGGTCACTCTTGTATTCATCACCATTATCTTACCTGAGCCGTTTAATCTTTTTACTAGTTTGAGTTTCAACTAATTTTTTCTACTTAAGGAAAATATCACACACTTCATTTTTATGCTTCATAGAATACACCAAAACTTTTCTGAAAAAATCATTAACAAAAGTGACAAAATAATGCATACCACCCAATGAAGTCATTTTATGGGCCCCCATACATCTGTATGGATATAGTCTAAAATACCTTCAGTATGGTAGATTGCAGTGCCAAATTTCACTCTAGTCTGTTTTTCCAGAATACAATGCTCACAAAATTCAAGTTTACACACCTTTGCACCCTTCAACAAACCTCGCTTAGCTAATTGTTGCAAAAAATTTTCTCCTGCATGTGCTAATCGCATATGTCATAACCTAGTTGTATCTGAACCTGCATCTTTCTTAGAAATAATAGCTGCTGAGCCAATAACTGTACTATCTTGTAAATAATACAAGTTATTTTTCCTTATTCCTTTCATCACCACCAACGCACTTGATTCAATCTTTAAGGTTCCATCTTTCAAAGTGATAGTGAACCTTTTAGATTCCAAGACACCCAATGAAATGAGGTTTTTCTTTAGGCTTGGAACATACCTAACGTTAGTCAAGGTTTTAGTAGTTCCATCTTGACATTTCAACTGTATTGACCATATTCCAATTGTTTTATAGGTATTATTATTTCTCGTAAAAATAACCCCACCATCTAATTCTTCAAAATTAGAAAACAATTCCCTATTGGGACACATGTGATAGGAACAGTTACAATCCAAAATACACTCACCAAAATAATGTGACGAAGATGTTCCAACAAGAGAAAAATTTGACTCACTCCCATCATCATTGACAATATTGACAATAGAATGTGCTTTGCCCTTATTCTTCTGCTGTAATTTAGGGCAATCTTTCTTCTAATGCCCTCCCTCACGACAAAATGCGCATTCATCTTTAGCAGGTCTCCCATGAGATTTACTCCTCCCATGAGATTTACTTCTCTTTCTAGGCTTACGACTCTGAGAACGTTCCCTTATTGTTAGTGCTTCTACTGTTTCCTTATAGACTCTCTGATCCTTCTTTCTACATTCAATGCTAATCAATGCAGTACAAACAACATCAAAAGTAACTTTATCTTTCCCATACAATAAAGTGGTGGTCAAATGTTCATAATTATTAGGGAGAGAGTTCAGTAACAATATGGCTTTATCCTCATATTTCACCTTTTCATCCAAATTTAACAAATCGGCAAAAATTTTATTGAAAGCATTTATGTGGTCATTAATCAAAATACCTGGTTGATACTGGAAGCAAAACAATTTCATTTTCAAATAGAGCCGATTTTCCAGACTCTTGGTCATAAATGTATTTTCCAATGTCGTCCACAATTTCTTAGCCGATGTCTCCCTCATAACACAATATTTCTGATTTTTAACAAGACATAGGCAAATTGTACCACATGCCTAAAGATTGATCTTTTCTCAATCTCCATCACCCATATCTACTGATTTATCATCCAAAGCAATATCCAACTCTTGCTGATATAGGATGTCCATCACCTCACATTGCCACATAACAAAATTATTGGTACCATCAAATTTCTCCACCTCAAACTGAGCATTAGCTATCGTCTTTGACGATGATGTCAAAGCCGAAGGAGTTGGAGTTTGTGTGGACAGACTTTCTTCTACTGCTGCACTAGTTTCTGCCATTTTTTATATATTCAATAGCAACCAACAAAGTAAAAGGCCTAGGATGAATAGTACGTACCAACTGTGTCTACTCTGTTTTATTTTATGAAATTCCACTTTGACCAGACTAACCTCCAGGGAGCGACTGAGCCGCAATGGTCTATGAGCACTCGCTTAGACAAGATCTTTCTTAGGTATCAAACGTGGAATCAAGGATCCTAACAGAGGAACACCTCCGTGTCAACACTATTCAACCTAACTCTGATACCAATTGTTGTGTCTGGCACCCCACTTGTGCCAAACACCAATACTATAACTAATGCTATTGAATATATAAGAAACTAAAGCAATACAGAAACTAATAATAAAAACAGTAAAAAGAACAAGACAAGAAATTAATGAGGTTCGGTATGGAATTACCTACGTCCTTGGGCGTCAACGATCAATCCACTACTTCTTGACAAAGTACAACTTTGAGGTGTGTCTACGAATGGAGAGTTGAGCTCTTTATATAGCTTCAACTTCAAGTCCAAAAAACACTTCTCACAAATCTGGGATAAACAAAGAAAAAAAATTCAAAACAACTTTTTATACCAATGTGAAATTATTCTACCAATGTGGGACAAAAAACAATAGATTGAATAAAAAACTAGTTCCACATGTCATTGAATATGAAGGTCGCTTGTCTTTATGAATTCATTATTGTTGGAACTGATATTTCATGCCTATGATGACTTTTGAAAACCTCTTCAGTGTTCATGTTAGCTGGATTCAATGTGTGTTGTTGGCTGACTCTGTTGAGGGTGAGCATCGACGAGTGCCATGCAACTCATTAATTGGGTTCAAATTGGCGGTCTGTGATAGTTGGTATCAGAGCATGGTTTGTGAGCACCCAGCGAGTGTGAACATCTTGAGTTGTAAAATGAGAATTTAAAATTTTGTATAATAGAACAATGTGGAAGCATGTAAGACAAGGGATGACTCAAGAGAAAGGCATGCCAATTAAGGCGAGGCGGCCAAAGAGAAAGTTGATTTTGAAAATAGAATTGTGGAACTTAAGTCACTCCATGTATAAGAATCCCTGGTATGGAGTAGTTGAAAGCCTCGAGAACAGGTTGAAATACATAGAGGGCATGATGCCATCTCCTATCTCGTGAAGGAGAAAGACAAACAAAGCTTGTGGTATTCGAAAGGAGGATTGAGCAGTCGGAAACTTATCGAGGGCGTGATGCCATCTATTATCCCAAGGGGTAGTTCCAATAGAACTTGAGGCCTCCCTAAGGGAAGTAGACCAATAGAGCTTGAGGTCTACTCGAGAATATTGAGCAATTGGAAGCCTTGAGTAGGCCGAAACACATCGTGTGTGTGATGCCATCCATCATCCCAAGGGGTAGTGCCAATATAGATTGATCCCCCCCTACAAGAAGAAGACCAATAGAGCTGGAGGTCTATCGAAGAGTATTGAGTTGTTGCCTCGAGTAGGTTGAATTACATTGTCGGCGTGATGCCAAACATGATCCCAAAGGGGTAGTGCCAATAAGGCTTGAGGCCTCCCTATGGGAAATAGACCAATAGAGCGTGAGGTCTATCAAAGAATATTGTTCTATCGGAAGCCTTGAATAGGCTGAAAGACATCGAGGTGAAATGCAATCAAGAATCCCATGGGTTTGTGCCAATAGAGCTTGAGGCCGCTATACGGGAGTTAGTTGAGATCATTCTTATGTTGCGCATACAAAGAATGCAAAAGAGTCTATGAACATTTGTTGGGTAAGTGGGCAGAGGACTTCTAGTAAGAATATAGAGAGAAGATAATGGTTCACACAAAAACACCCATGAAAGTAGGCAGGGTGTTTTGCAAAAGTGCAAAAGAGAAGACAATGTGAATGCTGCACGCTCTCTAAGTCAACATGGCATAGAAGGAGTAATGCGCCTAGGAAAGTAGATAGGGTATCACACCAAGCGCTAAATGGTTGGCAGGGTAGATGATGCATACTTATGTTGGTATGGCGGAGAAAGGATAATGGTTCCTGCCAAGTACTTAGGAAAGTAGGCAGGGTGACACACCAAACGCATGAAAAGGGGTAGGCAGGGTGAACGCTACACGTTCTGAGCAAGTTATGATAGATAATTGCAAGCCTCTGATGACTTGAACGATGCTACAATGAAGGTTTCAATAGATTTCAATACCCAAAAGACAACCAACTGGAATAGATGAGTCGTGTCCTATCGAAGCCTTTACAAAGTCAATAGTTGTAGGTACCTTACAGAGTAAATGAGTCGTATTTGTTAGCCCTAGTGGCTAAGGGTCCTCTTTCCAGCTTGTTTTGATGACAACAACCCATTAGTGGTTCTTAAGTGTGCTAACACCTTTCCCCAGTCCAACTCAAGTACACAGGACAATTCCAAAGAGAGCATAAAGGATCAAACATGCATCAGACCGGCAAAGAGCAAATGACAATCAATAAAGCCCAACATATGACATATCCGGAACTCAACCACTCAACCGAAGCACTTATGGATCTTACACTGCGTAAACAAGCTTTGGGTTGTTTGTGTGTTTGTAGGAAAGATTGATTTTGTAACTCCTTTGTGTATGGTACCGTTCAAAAGTAAGCAGCAAGAGATGGACAAAATACATATGCATTTAGTTCATGATAGGGTAAAACATTGACACTGAGACCGCACATGCATACTGAGTCACCGTAGACTGCACAAGATGTCTAAATGTTTTCAAAACATATTTTATCAAAACAAGACATCTTGTAAGAGGGTAAAATTATTTCTAACAAGTATGAACCTTGACTCAGTCGAAAAACACCCTTGGACTCGTTAGAATTCCATTTAAGGTCTCCTTTAATACACTAAAACAGGGTAGCTCGTCGACAAGCACAAGGCCCCGTCGACGAATACACACAAGAGACTCGTTGGCGTACACAAGGAAATCATTGATGAGGAAATACCGAGAAGACCTTAAATTAAAAACAAGTTGTCTCGTCGACAAACACAGGATCTCGACGACGAGGCCAAGCATGGGACCCGTCAACGAGTAGTGACCTCCTCAACAAGTGTCGAGCTGCAGGCAGCATTAAATGAACAGTAATGACTATTTTTTTAAAGCTGTCTTAACTCCATTAATGCCAATGGCTCTCCAGCAAGTTGCTCGGTCCTTTTCCAATAAATGTGAGTCTTGTGCATTCATTCTAGATTAGTTAAGCAATTTGGTTGTTGAGAACAATTATTGTGCATTCGTACTAGGGTTTCACTTTGTGCTCTCTTGCCCTCTTGCTCTTTACTCTTGTTTACACACCATTTGCAAAGAGGGAATAGTGTGAGGTTTATATTGGGATATTCAGCTCAAAAAAGGAGCATTCTACATTGTATCTACTTGCTTTCAAATTCATTGTATTGGAAGGTTCATTGTGAGCCATTATAAGGTGACTCTAGGTGAGCACCATTATTAAAGCTCTTTGTGAGCAACTGGTTTGTAAAGGCTTCTCCGTTGGGAAGGAGGGTTACATAGAGGATTTGGGGAATCCTTGAGTTGGTCTCAAGGCGTGGACGTAGGCTTGGTGTCGAACCACGTTAACATCACTGCATTAAGCTTCTCTTATCCCTTCTCTCTTGTGTTGCTCACTTTTTACTATTTTCTTTATATATATATAATGTGATATAATACCCTTACTCTTCCCAAGAAAACTTTGTGATTGTAGAAAAAGTTGTATATCTGCAAAAGACATCTATTCACCCCCCCTCTAGACGCATATCCGGGTCAACAAGTGGTATTAGAGCGCCAGTCGCTAGACGTTCAGAGTAATTTCCAGGTGCGATCAAATGACGGATATGTTTGCCCAAGGTCAATCCGTGGACCGTCCTCCCAAGTTTTGCGGAATTAACTATCCGGTATGGAAAGATCGGATGTTAATCTTCATCCAAGCTTATGACTACCGAATGTGGGATGTCATCACTGAAGGAGACTACATTTTCAAGAATGAGGAAGGTGATGCCATACCGATTGGGAAACTACCCGAGGCTAATGCAAAGCTAGCACAATTAAATTTCAAGACAAAAAACTTTCTTTATTGTGTTGTAAACGATGAAGAATACAACCAGATCTGTGGATGCAAGAGAAGCTTTAGGTACCGTATGAAGGAACAACCTAGGTAAAAAAATAAAAAATTTATATGTTAGTTAAAGAATACGAAATGTTTAAAATGGAAGAGGGTGAGTCAATTACTGCTATGTTTACTCGCTTTACACACATTACGAATGGATTGAAAGCCCTTGGTAGGGAATATTCTATGGAAGATAATGTGCAGGAAGTCTTTTGCTCTCTACCAGAATCTTGGCACGCAAAATCCACAGCAATTGAGGAGGCAAAGAACCTATCGAAGGTAACTCTCGACGAGCTAATTGGGTCTCTCAAGACCTATGAGATCAAAAAGAAAAACGCTACCGCAGAAGCTGAGGCACCAAAAAAGGCAACTGGAATTCCCCTAAAAGCTAGAAAACAAAAGGAGCTCGTGGAAGAAGAAGAAAATAAAGATGATGATGAAGTTACTCTTCTCACAAGAAGATTCAAAAATTTATTGATGAACAAAAGAGGTGGCAAACAAAAGGATAAAGGAGAATCAAGCATAAGGTGCTATAACTGCAAAAAGATTGGGCACCGTATGGCTGACTGCCCACTTTTAAAAAACAAAGGCAACAATCAATAAGGAGACAAAAAGAAGTTTAAAGCCATGAATGCAACCGGATGAGATGAGCTAGATGGAACCTCAACTAATGAAGAAATCGAAGAAGAAGTTGCAAAATTCTGCTTTATGGTGGATGAACACAGTGAGGTAAATTCTGACGACGAATACCTTCCATCATATGAAGAATTAGAAGAAAAATGTAGGAAGCTTTATATTGAATTGATAGCTGCTAAAAAGAAAAAACAAGCTTTTAGAAGAAATTCATGCAAGATGTAAGCAAAAGCAAATTTGCTCATGTGATACTTTAAAAGAGGAAAATGCATCTCTTAGTTTTGAAAACAAAAAACTTGTCAAGAAGTGTAAAAATGACAAGGAGTCTTTTCAAAGAGGTTGGAAATTTGAAAAACCAAATTTTAGAAATTCTTCAAGAAAGCTCAAATTTTAAAAAGAAGGTTGAAGATCCAAATAACATAATTTGCAAATTTACAAATGGAAAAGAGAATTTTAATAAGCTACTTGGAGTCCAAAGATTTGGAATTTTCAAAGAAGGATTATGGTATGGCTTATCGTCATCCAAATCAATCGGTTTTACAAATCTTTGTGCTAAAAGAAGCTCTTTGTCAAAGAAAATCCCTGCACCTAAACCAAACTCCTTACATACCAATAAAGTTTGCTTATATTGCAAAAGAAAGGGTCATGTACGCTTACTTGCCCATTCAGAGGAAACTGAGGAAAAGGGATGAAGTTTAAATGGATGATTAAGAACACTAACCCCGTAGGACCCAAGAAAATATGGGTACCAAAACAAATCACTTAGTGATGTGTGCAGGTATGCTTGAAGCCCAACTCCACAAGAAACAAATGGTTCCTTGATAACGGCTGCTCAAGACACATGACCAGAGATGCAAGGAAATTCATCTCACTCACATACCAAGGGAAGGAAGGATTCGGTAAACATTTGGCAGACAATGCCAAAAGGAAGAAGAATAATTCGGCCAAAGGTTAAATAGGTAATCATTTCCTTGGATTATTGAAAATGTGTCTTGTAGATACACTCTAAACATAAACCTATTGATATTAGTCAGTTATGTGATGATAAAGGGTTAAATATATATTCCAAATCCATCCAATGCTTGATAAATGATTTGAATGGAAAATCATACTAGGTAGGCAAAACGTGAATCTAATCACACAATTGAGTTTTGATAAAACTTTAAAAACTTGTGTGGATGGGTTATGTGTTAGGCCTTGCACACCAATGAAAATTGTTGGTTTTTATGGCATCGGAGGATTAGTTATGCTAGCATGGGATTTATTGGCATATAGGCTATCATCTACTGGAACTAGGTGAATGGCTTACCAAAGGCTAATTAGTAAAGATAAAGTATGTGATTCATGCCAATAGGAAAACCAAGCTATATCATCTTTCCAAAACCAGGAAATGATAGCAACCACAAGACCTTTAGAAATTGATTCCATCTTGATTTGTTTTGGACCAAATGATATTGAAGTATTAGTGGACAACTGTATGCTTTTTTGTGAGATTGATGATTTCTATAGGTTTTCATGGGTAATTTTTTTTGCAAAAACCAAAAAGTGGATACTGAATGCCTTCAGTTATTTTTTTGGAAAAATTCAAAATGAAAAAACACAAGGGATGTCAATTGTTCACATTAGGAGTGTGGATAGGGGAAGAGAATTTAGAAACAAAGAATTAGAATTAGAAGACTTTTGTAATGAGGAAAATGGCTACATCACACAAACTTCCGCACCAAAAAACTCCACAACCAAAGGGAGTATAGTAGTAGTTGAAAGAAAGGAACCGAACACTCCAAAAGAAATGGCCTAGAAAAATTGCGAATGAACATAATCTTCCAAAAGATTTTTGGGGCTGAAGATGTTATATTTCTTGCTATGTTAGGTAAGGGTCATTCATTACATCACAAAATAGGCAAAAACCCCATACGAAATATGGAGGGTAGAATAGAAAACCAAACATCTCACAATTTAAGGTCTTGGATGCAAATGTTTAATATAAATGATAGAGATCACCTAACCAAACTTTGATTCAAAATCTATGAAGGAATCTTTATAGGGTATGCAAGTAATAATAAAAACAACAAAGTTTATAGGGTGGTATTAAAAAAAAGACCCAAAAATGTTCTAAGAATCAACACACGTTGTTTTATGTGAAACTGAAAACCTTATACAATCAAAACCAAACTGTTGATTATGGAAAGAAGATGATCAAGCCACCTCTATTGAATGAAAAGGAACTTGAGGCAACTTAAAATAAATATGATTCAAGTAAAAGAATATAAGACATAAAAAATGATCATCAAGAATCATCACCGCGAAGAAAAGTATTAGGGAACCAAAGAAAGAGGAAAATTACGAACTCCTGAGAGCTTGGAAATTTGGTTTAGGACTCACCCCCAACTGATCTCATCATAGGTAGTCCACTCACAATGAGAGCACTAGACTCACTTAAGGAGTGGATGCAATTCATAGAGCTTCTGTCCAATTTTAGAACCAAAGAACTTTGAGGAAGCTGGACTGTGATTGAGAAAATGATTTGACAAACTGGATCAAGTCATGCCAAGAAGAAACCTCGACCAATTCAAAAAGAAACAAAGTATGGGATTTGTTCCTAAACCCAAAAAAACACTACAATAATAGCACAAAATGGGGTGTTTGGTTTTAGGAAAGAACGACGAAGAGGGCAATATTGTAAGAAACAAAAATTACTTATTTTCACCATGTGTATCCAAACC
>NW_026651787.1:0-47737 GCF_029873635.1 Malania oleifera | reverse complement strand
TTGCTCTGTAGTCCAAATGACAAACTTTCAACATTACAAAACATTAGCAAATGAACTACTTCTTCCTTTCCATCATCAACTTTATTTGCTGGACTTTTTTTCAAATTTTCTATTATTATTGTTTCAAAAGTATAGTACTTTTAGTTTTTTAATCTTTATTTTGTATTGTAGACTTCAACGCATTAATTTGATTGTGTCCCCCGAATGTAGACGTTTGCGGTCAATAAATTATTTTTTTAATTTTATTTTTTTTTAAATAAATTAAAGAGATATTTTTTAAAACAATTACTTTGGTTTGAAATTTTAAATTCTAAAAATCTATCTAAGAACTTTTGGTTTGCATTTTGACATATTATAAAAAGATTTGTTATTAAAACAACATAGGGTACTTTTTTTGTGCTTCAAATATTACAGCAAAGGCCAAAATGGAACGGCAAAGACCCTTAGAAGGAGTAAATCTCCAAAGATTAAACTTAGGATAATATAAATTTCTCACATGCTATAGATGAGCCTTGTTGGAGGCCTCGAGTGAATTATAAATGCGGAAAGAAAATTGTTGTCCCTAATGGAGGCTTAAATGTCTTCCAAAACTCTCACTATGAAAAGGATACCTCACCTACCTCGCTTTAGAAACCGATGTAGCTTTCATTAAACCTCATGTCATTTCTCTAGTATCAAATAAAACAAACAGATATGCATTAATAATATAAACAAAGGACATTCGTGCCATCATCACTTGCAACAACCAAATGATCATGACCACAAGTTGATGATTGTGTCCTCGAATGTAGACCTGCGTCAATGAATCATAATTTTCTTATTCTTATTTTTTTATAATAAATTAAAGAGATACATTTTTTAAAAATTAATTGTTAGTTTTGAAATTGAAAATTCCTAAAAAATCTAAAGAACTTTGGATTTGATTTTTAAATATATATAAAAATTTGTTTATTTGAAACAACATGAGGTACTTTTTTTGTGTTTCAAATAATACACCAGGCCGGAATTAATCCAACAACACTTAGAAGAGGTAACCTTACTCCCAAAGATGTAACTAGGATGATTAATTTCTCACATTCTATAGATGAGCTTTGTGGAGGCCTCGAGTGATTATACATGCGGAAAAGAAAGATTGTGTGCAATGGAAGGCTAAAATGTCTTCCAACTCATCACAATTAAAAGATACCTCTCGCTTTGGATAGCGATTGTAAGCTCTCGTTAACATCATTCATTGCCTCCGATAGTCAAATAAACAAACCGTTACAACATCCAAAACATGTAGCAAAGACTATCGATGCCATCTCAACTTATTGATGGACTTTTTCAATTTTCTATTATTATTGTTGCAAAGTATAGACTTATGTGTTTATCTTTATTTTTTTTTGGTGTAGACTTCACGGCAGTAATTTGATTGTGTCCCCGAATGTAACGGTGGCCGTCATAAATAAATTTTCTTATTTTATTTTTTTTTAAATAGAAATTAAAGAGAAAATTTTTTAAAAAAAGTAATTGTTAGTTTTGAAATTTTAAAATCCAAAAATAAACCCCGCAAAAACAAAAATCTAAGAACTTTTGGTTTGCATTTTGAAATATATATAAAAGATTTGTTTTGAAACAACATGAGGTACTTTTTTTGTGCTTCAAATATGACGCAAGCCAAAATGATTGCAACAAGGCAAAACATCTTATAAGGGTAAACTAAACTCCTAAGGTAACGTAGGTATGAATCTAAAATTCTCACATGCTATAGATGAGCTTGTTTGGAGGCCTTCGAGTGATTTATAATGCGGAAAGAAAAATTGTTGTCCCAATGGAAGGGGCATAAAAATGTCTTCCACAACTCTCACTATGAAAAGATACCTCACTTGAAGCGATTGTACCCTCTCGTTAACACTCTGTCATTGCTCTGGTAGTCAAATAAAAAACAAAAACAACCACATTACAAATATGTAGCAAATGAACTATCGGTTCCATTCACAACTTGTGGTCTGCTCTTTGTGTTGTTGCAAGTCGATGATTGGCAACGATAGTTCCCGTTTGTTTCATATTTATAATGCTATACTTCTGTTTTGTTCTTTGACTAGGAGAGCACTGACAGAGTATTTAAAGAGAGCTTACAATACTCCAAAGAGAGAAGCTTTCATAGTGAGAGTTGCAAGATTTTAATGCCTTCATTTGGCAACAATTTTTCTTTCCGCATTTATAATCACTCGAGGCCTCCACACAAACTCATCTATCGCATGTGAGAAATTCAATTCAACATAGGTTTTACTCTTGGAGTAAGTTTACTCCTTCTTAGTGTTGTTGATTAATTTCCGGCCTTCCTGAATATTTGGAACACAGACAAAAGTAACGTCATGTTGTTTTTCAATACAATTTTTTTTATAATATTTCAAAATCAAATATCCAATGATCTTAGATTTTTAGAATTTTAAATTTCAAACTAACAATTAATTTCTAAACATTTTAATCTCTTCAATTTATTTATTTTTTAAATTACTTTATTGACGCCACTGTCTACATTCGGGGAACCAATCAAATTAACCGTTTGAAAGTCGAAAGCAACCAAAATCTTAATAAACAACACAAAAATATTATACTTTTGCAACATAATAATGAAATTTGGAAGTCGCTTCAATCAAGTTCAATAGGACCCGGCGCTGCTTTACATACTTTCGTAGCCGTAATCAGAGTTCGCATTGCCTCCTCCTCCAACTACAGTAGCTTTTTTTTGAGACAGTCCAACCAACAAACCTCGGGGTACAAACTACACTTCGCTGAAACTATCGCTTCTATGCAATCAACTTGTGTCATGCTCTTTGTTGTGCAAGTTGATGCTTGGGCAACGATAGTCCCCCTTTGTTTCATATTTATAATGCTGATATTTGTTGTTTATTTTTTGACTACGGAGCATTTACACGAGTGCTTTCATTGAGACCTTACCATTACAATCCAAAAGTGGGATATCTTTTTTTCAAGAATATTTAAATATATTTATTTACCTACCTCATCCAATTATACTTTTACTTTTTTTTGTTTTTTAAAAGATAACCTATGACGCCACTATCTTCCACCAGCATTTCCTCTATAGTGTTTCCAATGTTTTAATTATTAACATATAATCGTTGAAGTAATTAATTAAAATTGTGATTCCAAACAACCAATATTAATTTGTATTTTCTGCTAATTCGCGAAGTTGTTGTTTTGCACCTCCCAGTTTGTGGTCGAACTCAACAAATAAAAAGCTACTTAGTTTTGGAGTCAAGACAATGCGAAAGTTTGTCAAGGGGGAAGGCCCGACGTCCATGTTACTTGATTGAAGTGACTTTTGAAATTTTCTATTATTATTTTTGCAAAAGTATAATGCTTGTGTTTTATCTTGTCTTTTGGTTGCTTAGAGGCCTTCAAACGTTAAGTTGATTGTCTCCAGAATGTAGACAGAGGCGTCATAAATATACTTTTCATATTCTCTTTTTTTAAAAATAACTAAACATTCCCGAGCTCACTGTGTTAAATTAATTGTTAGTTTGAAATTTTAATTCTCAAAATCTAAGAACTTTGGATTTCCATTTTGAAATATATATAAAAAAATTTTTGTTATTGAAACAACATGAGTACTTTTTTGTGTTTCAATATTAGGGCAAGGCACAGAAATTAATCCAACAACACTTAGAAGACAAACTTACTCCAAAGGATAAACTAGGATCTTAACTTTTTCACATGCTATAGGGCGTTTGTTTGGAGGCCTCGATTATATAAATGCTGAAATAAAAATTTTTGTCCAATGGAAGGCATAAAATTTTCCACTCACTATGAAAATATATCTCGCTTTGGATGTAATTGTAAGCTCTCTGTAAACACTAATCATTGCTCTAGTATTCAAATAATCAACAGTACAACATACAAATAGTAGCAATGGACTATCGATTCCAATTCATCAACTAGACTCGTGGTCATACTCTTTGTGTTGTGCAAGTTGATGATTAGCCACGATAAGTCCCTTTGTTTCAATTAGTATTGTCTATAGCTGTTTGTTTATTTCAGATCGGCGCGATCATTGACAACGGGAGTTTTTCATTGAAAGCTTACACTAATACAAAGTGGGATATCTTTTTTCAGTACTGTTTAACATATTTATTTACCCCGCTCATTTCCAGCATTCAATAGCTTTATTTTTTTTTTAAAGATAACATATGACTGGCAATTATATTCCAATGCCCTCTTGGCCTCTATAATGTTTTTTATTGTTTAAATTATAACTATAATCTGTTGAAGTACATTTAATTTAAATTGTGATTCAAAACATCAAATAATTAATTCGTATTTTTTGCTATTTTCAGCGAAGTTTTTTGTTTTGCACTCGCCTGGTTTGGGGTCGGACTCAACCAATGGCTATTGTAGTTGGAAGTGAATGCAATGCCGAACTTCTGTTACACAACACGCAGCTGCGAAAGTTGTCAAACGGCCAACCCTGTTGAATTTGATTTATTGGACTTTTCAAATTCTATTATATTGTTACAAAAGTATAATTTTGGTGTGTTTAGCTTTATTGGTTCTTTAGACTTCAACGTTAATTCGATTTGTCTCCCCGAATGTACACAGTGGCTCAATAATTAATATTTTTCCATATTATATTTTTTTTTTTAAGTAAAATTAAATCAGGATAAAATAGTCACAAATTAATTGTTATTTTGAAATTTTAAACTTCTAAAAATCTAAGAACTTTGTATCTGCCATTTTGGAAATATATATATTATATATATAAAAAAAAATAATTATATAAATTTGTTATTGAAATAACATGAGGTTACTTTTTTTGTGTTTTCAAATCTTACAAAAGGCGGAAGAATGTATTCCAACAACACTTAAAGAGTAAACTTACTCCACTGAGTAAACTTAGGATGATATAAATTTCTCACATACAATAGATTAGCTTGTTCGAGGCCTCGCGTGATTATATGCGGAAAGACATAATTGTTCCTCCATGGAAAGGCCATAAAATGTCTTCCACAACTCTCACTATGAAAAGATATCTCACTTTGGATGTCATTGTAAACTCTCTTAACCCCACGTCATTGCTGTGTATTCAATAAACAAACAGATACAACAGTACAAAGATGTCGCAAAGAATTATCAATTCCATTCATCAACTTGTGGTCATGGCTCTTGTGTTGTGCAAGTTGATGATTGGTCAACGATTGTCCCTTTCTTTCATATTTATAATGCTATAAAATCAGTTGTTTATTCCACTTCGGAGCAATTGACACGATTGTTCAGTGAGTGCTTGCAATTTTCATCCAAAGTTGGATATTTTTTTTAAGTAATTTTTTAATAATAAATTATTTACCTCATTCCAGCAATTAATACTTAATGTTTTTTTTTTTAAAGATCCGTACGACTGCCAATATATTCCAGCATTGCTTCTATATGTTTATTTGTTGAATTATCATATAATCGGTTGAAGTAATTTAATTTAAATTGTTATTTAAACATCAAATAAATTATTTGTATTTTCTCCTAATTCGCGAAGTTTGTTTTTTGCAACCCCCGGTTTGTCGGTTTGGACTCAATAATAGCTACTCTGTAGTTGAGTGACGGCATTCGCACTTCTTTGAACGGCTGCGAAAGTTGTCAAGCATGCCGTCCTGTTGACTTGGATTGATCGACTTTCGAAATTCTCTTTGTTCTTATCGTTGTCAACAGTATAATACTTGTGGTTTCGCTTTAATTTTGGTGCTTAAATTTTCAAACATTAATTGGATTGTCTCCCCGAATGTCGACGTGGCGTCAATAATAATATTTTCCGTATTATATATTTTTTTTAAATAAAATTAAAGAGATAAATTTACAAAATAATTCTTAGTTTTGAAATTTAACATTCTACAAAATCTAAGATCATTGGATTTGCAATTTTTGAAATATACATAAAAAAAATTTTATTTGAAAAAACAATGAGGTCCCTTTTGTGTTTCAACTCTTACAGGAAGGCCGGAGAATATTCCAACAACACTTAGAAGGAGTAAACTTACTCCACTGATAACTTAGGATGAATAATAAATTCTCACATACATAGATGAGCTGTTTTCGGAGGCCTCGGTGACTATAAATGCGGAAAGACATATTGTTATCCAATGGAAGGCCATAAAATGTCTTCTAGAAATGTATCCCCCGCTTGGACACATTTCTCTTTCTGCATTTATAATCAATCGAGGCTTCCGAACAAGCTCATCTATAGTATGGAGAAATTTCTATTCATCCTAAGTTTACTCTTTCAATTAAGTTTACTTCTTCTTAGTGTTGTTGGATTAAATTCAGCCTTCCTGTAAGATTTGAAACACAAAAAAAGTACCTCATGTTATTTCAATAACAAATTTTTTATATATATCAAAATGCAAATCCAAAGTTCTCAGATTTTTTAGAATTTTAAAATTTCAAAACTAACAATTAATTTTTAAAAAATTTATCTCTTTAATTTTATTATAAAAAAAATAAAATAAGAAAATATTATTCATTGACGCCACTATCAACATTCGAGGACACAATCAAATTAACGTTTGATGTCTAAGCAACCAAAATAAAGATAAACACACAAGTATTATTTTTTTGCAACAATAATAATAGAAAATTTCAAAAGTCCATCATTCAAGTTCAACAGGACGGCTGCTTGACAACTTTCGCAGCCCTAACAGAAGTTCGCATTGCCTTCACTCCAACTACAGTAGCTATTTGTTGAGTCGAACGCACAACCGCAGGGTGCAAAACAACAACTTCGCTAAACTAGCATGAAATACAAATTAATTATTTGATGTTTTGAATCACAAGTTAAATTAAATTTACTTCAACTTATTATATGTTATAATTAAAACATTAAAGCATATAGAGGCAATGTTGGAATATATGGGCAGTCATACGTTATCTTCAGAAAAAAAAAATTAAATATATAATGTTGGAAATGAGGTAAAAAAATATATTATTAAATATATAATACCTGTGTGTTTATCTTAATTTTGGTTTGCTTAGACATCAAACGTTAATTTGATTGTCTCCCCGAATGTAGACAGTGGCGTCAATAAATAATATTTTCATATTATATATAAAAATAAAAAATAAAAATAAAGAGATAAATTTTTTACAAATTAATTGTTAGTTTTGAAATTTTAAAATTCTAAAAAATCTAAGAACTTTGGATTTTGAATTTTGAAATATATATAAAAAAATTTGTTATTGAAACAACGTGAGGTACTTTTTTTGTGTTTCAAATAATACACCAAAGCCGGAAATTAATCCAACAACACTTAGAAGAGGTAAACTTACTCCAAAGAGTAAACTTAGGATGAAAATAAATTTCTCACATGCTATAGATGAGCTTGTTCGGAGGCCTCGAGTGACTATAAAAGCGGAAAGAAAAATTGTTGTCCAATGGAAGGCATAAAATGTCTTCCAACTCTCACTATGAAAAGATACGTAGCTTTGGATGCGATTGTAAGCCCTCTATAAACACTCATGTCATTGCTCTGGTAGTCAAATGAACAAACAGTTACAACATTACAAACATGTAGCAAATGAACTATCGGTTCCATTCATCAACTTGATTGATGGACTTTTCAAATTTTCTATTATTATTGTTGCAAAAGTATAGTACTTATGTGTTTATCTTTATTTTGTTAGTGTAGACTTCAAGCATTAATTTGATTGTGTCCCCGAATGTAGACGGTGGCGTCAATAAATAATATTTTCTTATTTTATTTTTTTTAAATAAAATTAAAGAGATAATTTTTAAAAAAATTAATTGTTAGTTTTGAAATTTTAAAATTCTAAAAAATCTAAGAACTTTTGGTTTGCATTTTGAAATATATATAAAAGATTTGTTATTAAAACAACATGAGGTACTTTTTTTGTGCTTCAAATATTACAGCAAGGCCAAAAATGAAGGCAAAGACACTTAGAAGGAGTAAACTTACTCCAAAGAGTAAACTTAGGATGAATATAAATTTCTCACATGCTATAGATGAGCTTGTTTGGAGGCCTCGAGTGATTATAAATGCGGAAAGAAAAATTGTTGTCCAATGGAAGGCGTAAAATGTCTTCCAACTCTCACTATGAAAAGATACCTCGCTTTAGAACCGATTGTAAGCTTTCATTAAACACTCATGTCATTGCTCTAGTAGTCAAATAAACAAACAGATATAGCATTATAAATATGAAACAAAGGGACTATCGTTGCCAATCATCAACTTGCACAACACAAAGAGCATGACCACAAGTTGATGATTGTGTCCTCGAATGTAGACAGTGGCGTCAATGAATCATATTTTCTTATTTTATTTTTTTTATAATAAAATTAAAGAGATAAATTTTTTAAAAATTAATTGTTAGTTTTGAAATTTGAAAATTCTAAAAAATCTAAGAACTTTGGATTTGCATTTTGAAATATATATATAAAAAATTTGTTATTGAAACAACATGAGGTACTTTTTTTGTGTTTCAAATAATACACCAAGGTCGGAAATTAATCCAACAACACTTAGAAGAGGTAAACTTACTCCAAAGAGTAAACTTAGGATGAATATAAATTTCTCACATGCTATAGATGAGCTTGTTTGGAGGCCTCGAGTGATTATAAATGCGGAAAGAAAAATTGTTGTCCAATGGAAGGCATAAAATGTCTTCCAACTCTCACAATGAAAAGATACCTCGCTTTGGATACGATTGTAAGCTCTCGTTAAACACTCATGTCATTGCTCTGATAGTCAAATAAACAAACAGTTACAACATCACAAACATGTAGCAAATGAACTATCGATTCCATTCATCAACTTGATTGATGGACTTTTCAAATTTTCTATTATTATTGTTGCAAAAGTATAATACTTATGTGTTTATCTTTATTTTTTTTGTGTAGACTTCAAGCATTAATTTGATTGTGTCCCCGAATGTAGACGGTGGCGTCAATAAATAATATTTTCTTATTTTATTTTTTTAAAATAAAATTAAAGAGATAAATTTTTTAAAAATTAATTGTTAGTTTTGAAATTTTAAAATTCTAAAAAATCTAAGAACTTTTGGTTTGCATTTTGAAATATATATAAAAGATTTGTTATTGAAACAACATGAGGTACTTTTTTTGTGCTTCAAATATTACAGCAAGGCCAAAAATGAAGGCAACAACACTTAGAAGGGGTAAACTAACTCCAAAGAGTAAACTTAGGATGAATATAAATTACTCACATGCTATAGATGAGCTTGTTTGGAGGCCTCGAGTGATTATAAATGCGGAAAGAAAAATTGTTGTCCAATGGAAGGCATAAAATGTCTTCCAACTCTCACTATGAAAAGATACCTCACTTTCGAAGCGATTGTAACCTCTCGTTAAACACTCATGTCATTGCTCTGGTAGTCAAATAAAAAAAAAAAACACAACATTACAAATATGTAGCAAATGAACTATCGGTTCCATTCATCAACTTGTGGTCATGCTCTTTGTGTTGTGCAAGTCGATGATTGGCAACGATAGTCCCTTTGTTTCATATTTATAATGCTATATCTGTTTGTTTATTTGACTAGTAGAGCACTGACATGAGTATTTAATGAGAGCTTACAATCACATCCAAAGAGAGATAGCTTTCATAGTGAGAGTTGCAAGAAATTTTATGCCTTCCATTGGACAACAATTTTTCTTTCCGCATTTATAATCACTCGAGGCCTCCAAACAAACTCATCTATAGCATGTGAGAAATTCATATTCAACATAGGTTTACTCTTTGGAGTAAGTTTACTCCTTCTTAGTGTTGTTGGATTAATTTCCGGCCTTCCTGTAATATTTGGAACACAGAAAAAGTACCTCATGTTGTTTCAATAACAAATTTTTTTATATATATATATTTCAAAATGCAAATCCAATGATCTTAGATTTTTTAGAATTTTAAAATTTCAAAACTAACAATTAATTTCTAACAATTTTATCTCTTCAATTTTATTTTATTTTTTTAAATATAATTTATTGACGCCACTGTCTACATTCGGGGAGACAATCAAATTAACGTTTGAAGTCTAAGCAACCAAAATATATATAAACACACAAGTATTATACTTTTGCAACAGTAATAATAGAAATTTGGAAAGTCCTTCAATCAAGTTCAATAGGACCGCTGCTTTACAACTTTCGTAGCCGTAACAGAAGTTCGCATTGCCTTCGCTCCAACTACAGTAGCTATTTGTTGAGTCCAACCAACAACCTCGGGGTACAAAACTACAACTTCGCTGAACTATCGATTCTATGCATCAACTTGTGGTCATGCTCTTTGTGTTGTGCAAGTTGATGATTGGCAACGATAGTCCCTTTGTTTCATATTTATAATGCTATATTTGTTTGTTTATTTGACTAGCGGAGCATTGACACGAGTGCTCAGTGAGAGCTTACAATTACATCCAAAGTGGGATATCTTTTTTTCAGTAATTTTAATAATATATTTATTTACCTCAATCCAGCATTATACATTTAATTTTTTTTTTTTTAAAGATAACATATGACTGCCAATATATTCCAGCATTTCCTCTATATGTTTCAATGTTTTAATTATAACATATAATCGGTTGAAGTAAATTAAATTAAAATTGTGATTCAAAACAACAAATAATTAATTTGTATTTTCTGCTAATTCAGCGAAGTTGTTGTTTTGCACCTCCAGGTTGTGGGTCGAACTCAACAAATAGCTACTGTAGTTGGAGTCAAGACAATGCGAAAGTTGTCAAGCCGCCGTCATGTTGAACTTGATTGAAGGACTTTTGAAATTTTCTATTATTATTTTTGCAAAAGTATAATGCTTGTGTGTTTATCTTTATTTTGGTTGCTTAGGCTTCAAACGTTAATTTGATTGTCTCCCCGAATGTAGACAGAGGCGTCAATAAATAATATTTTAATATTATCTTTTTTAAAAAAATAAAATTTAAGAGGTAAATCTGTTACAAATTAATTGTTAGTTTTGGAATTTTAAAATTCTAAAAAATCTAAGAACTTTGGATTTACATTTTGAAATATATATAAAAAAATTTGTTATTGAAACAACATGAGGTACTTTTTTTGTGTTTCAAATATTATGGCAAGGCAAGAAATTAATCCAACAACACTTAGAAGGAGCAAACTTACTCCAAAGAGTAAACGTAGGATGAGTATAAATTTTTCACATGCTATAGGTGAGCTTGTTTGGAGGCCTCGAGTCATTATAAATGCTGAAAGAAAAATTTTTGTCCAATGGAAGGCATAAAATGTCTTCCAACTCTCACTATGAAAAGATATCTCGCTTTGGATGTAATTGTAAGCTCTCGTTAAACACTAATGTCATTGCTCTAGTAGTCAAATAAACAAACAGATACAACATTACAAATAAGTAGCAAATGGACTATCGATTCCATTCATCAACTCGTGGTCATACTCTTTGTGTTGTGCAAGTTGATGATTGCCAACGATAGTCCCTTTGTTTCATTATTATATTGCTATATCTGTTTGTTTATTTCAGTAGCGGAGCATTGACACGAGTGTTCAGTGAAAGCTTACAATTAAATCCAAAGTGGGATATCTTTTTTCAGTAATGTTAATAACATATTTATTTACCTCATTTCCAGCATTATAGATTTATTTTTTTTTAAAAGATAACATATGACTGGCAATATATTCCAGCATTGCCTCTATATGTTTTATTGTTTAAATTATAACATATAATCGGTTGAAGTAAATTTAATTTAAATTGTGATTCAAAACATCAAATAATTAATTCGTATTTTCTGCTAGTTCAGCGAAGTTGTTGTTTTGCACTCCCAGGTTGTGGGTCGGACTCAACAAATGGCTATTGTAGTTGGAGTGAAGGCAATGCGAACTTCTGTTACAGCTGCGAAAGTTGTCAAACGGCCAACCTGTTGAATTTGATTGATGGACTTTTCAAATTTTCTATTATTATTGTTACAAAAGTATAATATTTGTGTGTTTATCTTTATTTTGGTTGCTTAGACTTCAAACGTTAATTCGATTGTCTCCCCGAATGTAGACAGTGGCATCAATAAATAATATTTTCATATTATATTTTTTTTAAGTAAAATTAAACAGATAAAATAGTCACAAATTAATTGTTAGTTTTGAAATTTTAAAATTCTAAAAAATCTAAGAACTTTGGATCTGCATTTGGAAATATATATATATATATATATATATATTTGTTATTGAAATAACATGAGGTACTTTTTTTGTGTTTCAAATCTTACAAGAAGGCCGGAAGAATATACCAACAACACTTAGAAGGAGTAAACTTACTCCACTGAGTAAACTTAGGATGAATATAAATTTCTCACATACAATAGATGAGCTTGTTCGGAGGCCTCGAGTGATTATAAATGCGGAAAGACATATTGTTATCCAATGGAAGGCATAAAATGTCTTCCAACTCTCACTATGAAAAGATATCTCACTTTGGATGTCATTGTAAACTCTCGTTAAACACCCACGTCATTGCTGTGGTAGTCAAATAAACAAACAGATACAACAGTACAAATATGTAGCAAATGAATTATCAATTCCATTCATCAACTTGTGGTCATGCTCTTTGTGTTGTGCAAGTTGATGATTGGCAACGATTGTCCCTTTCTTTCATATTTATAATGCTATATCAGTTTGTTTATTACACTAGCGGAGCATTGACACGAGTGTTCAGTGAGTGCTTGCAATTTCATCCAAAGTGGGATATTTTTTTTAAGTAATTTTAATAATAAATTTATTTACCTCATTTCCAGCATTATAGACTTAATGTTTTTTTTTTAAAAGATAACGTACGACTGCCAATATATTCCAGCATTGCTTCTATATGTTTTATTGTTGAAATTATAACATATAATCGGTTGAAGTAAATTTAATTTAAATTGTGATTTAAAACATCAAATAATTAATTTGTATTTTCTACTAATTCAGCGAAGTTTGTTTTTTGCACCCCCAGGTTGTCGGTTGGACTCAACAAATAGCTACTGTAGTTGGAGTGAAGGCAATGCGAACTTCTGTGACGGCTGCGAAAGTTGTCAAGCAGCCGTCCTGTTGAACTTGATTGATCGACTTTTCAAATTCTCTTTTCTTATCGTTGCAAAAGTATAATACTTGTGTGTTTAGCTTTATTTTGGTTGCTTAAATTTCAAACATTAATTTGATTGTCTCCCCGAATGTAGACAGTGGCGTCAATAAATAATATTTTCGTATTATATATTTTTTTTAAATAAAATTAAAGAGATAAATTTTTACAAATTAATTCTTAGTTTTGAAATTTTAAAATTCTAAAAAATCTAAGAACATTGGATTTGCATTTTGAAATATACATAAAAAAAAATTTTATTGAAAAAACATGAGGTACCTTTTTTGTGTTTCAAATCTTACAGGAAGGCCGGAAGAATATTCCAACAACACTTAGAAGGAGTAAACTTACTCCACTGAGTAAACTTAGGATGAATATAAATTTCTCACATACAATAGATGAGCTTGTTCGGAGGCCTCGAGTGACTATAAATGCGGAAAGACATATTGTTATCCAATGGAAGGCATAAAATGTCTTCTATGAAATGATATCCCGCTTTGGACAACAATTTCTCTTTCTGCATTTATAATCAATCGAGGCTTCCGAACAAGCTCATCTATAGTATGTGAGAAATTTCTATTCATCCTAAGTTTACTCTTTCAATTAAGTTTACTTCTTCTAAGTGTTGTTGGATTAAATTCAGGCCTTCCTGTAAGATTTGAAACACAAAAAAAGTACCTCATGTTATTTCAATAACAAATTTTTTTATATATATTTCAAAATGCAAATCCAATGTTCTTAGATTTTTTCAAATTTGAAAATTTCAAAAGTAACAATTAATTTGTAACAATTTTATTTCTTTAATTTTATTTTATTTTAAAATATAATACGAAAATATTATTTATTGACGCCACTGTCTACATTCGGGGAGACAATCAAACTAACGTTTGAAGTCTAAGCAACCAAAATAAAGATAAACACACAAGTACTATTCTTTTGCAACAATAATAATAGAAAATTTGAAAAGTCCATCAATCAAGTTCAACAGGACGGCTGCTTTACAACTTTTGCAGCCGTAACAGAAGTTCGCATTGCCTTCACTCCAACTACAGTAGCTATTTGTTGAGTCGAACGCACAACCGCAGGGTGCAAAACAACAACTTCGCTAAACTAGCAATGAAATACAAATTAATTATTTGATGTTTTGAATCACAAGTTAAATTAAATTTACTTCAACTTATTATATGTTATAATTAAAACATTAAAGCATATAGAGGCAATGTTGGAATATATGGGCAGTCATACGTTATCTTCAGAAAAAAAAAAATTAAATATATAATGTTGGAAATGAGGTAAATAAATATATTATTAAATATATAATACCTGTGTGTTTATCTTAATTTTGGTTTGCTTAGACATCAAACGTTAATTTGATTGTCTCCCCGAATGTAGACAGTGGCGTCAATAAATAATATTTTCATATTATATATAAAAATAAAAAATAAAAATAAAGAGATAAATATTTTACAAATTAATTGTTAGTTTTGAAATTTTAAAATTCTAAAAAATCTAAGAACTTTGGATTTTGAATTTTGAAATATATATAAAAAAATTTGTTATTGAAACAACGTGAGGTACTTTTTTTGTGTTTCAAATAATACACCAAAGCCGGAAATTAATCCAACAACACTTAGAAGAGGTAAACTTACTCCAAAGAGTAAACTTAGGATGAAAATAAATTTCTCACATGCTATAGATGAGCTTGTTTGGAGGCCTCGAGTGATTATAAATGCGGAAAGAAAAATTGTTGTGCAATGGAAGGCATAAAATGTCTTCCAACTCTCACTATGAAAAGATACGTAGCTTTGGATGCGATTGTAAGCCCTCTATAAACACTCATGTCATTGCTCTGGTAGTCAAATGAACAAACAGTTACAACATTACAAACATGTAGCAAATGAACTATCGGTTCCATTCATCAACTTGATTGATGGACTTTTCAAATTTTCTATTATTATTGTTGCAAAAGTATAGTACTTATGTGTTTATCTTTATTTTGTTAGTGTAGACTTCAAGCATTAATTTGATTGTGTCCCCGAATGTAGACGGTGGCGTCAATAAATAATATTTTCTTATTTTATTTTTTTTTAAATAAAATTAAAGAGATAATTTTTAAAAAAATTAATTGTTAGTTTTGAAATTTTAAAATTCTAAAAAATCTAAGAACTTTTGGTTTGCATTTTGAAATATATATAAAAGATTTGTTATTAAAACAACATGAGGTACTTTTTTTGTGCTTCAAATATTACAGCAAGGCCAAAAATGAAGGCAAAGACACTTAGAAGGAGTAAACTTACTCCAAAGAGTAAACTTAGGATGAATATAAATTTCTCACATGCTATAGATGAGCTTGTTTGGAGGCCTCGAGTGATTATAAATGCGGAAAGAAAAATTGTTGTCCAATGGAAGGCGTAAAATGTCTTCCAACTCTCACTATGAAAAGATACCTCGCTTTAGAACCGATTGTAAGCTTTCATTAAACACTCATGTCATTGCTCTAGTAGTCAAATAAACAAACAGATATAGCATTATAAATATGAAACAAAGGGACTATCGTTGCCAATCATCAACTTGCACAACACAAAGAGCATGACCACAAGTTGATGATTGTGTCCTCGAATGTAGACAGTGGCGTCAATGAATCATATTTTCTTATTTTATTTTTTTTATAATAAAATTAAAGAGATAAATTTTTTAAAAATTAATTGTTAGTTTTGAAATTTGAAAATTCTAAAAAATCTAAGAACTTTGGATTTGCATTTTGAAATATATATAAAAAATTTGTTATTGAAACAACATGAGGTACTTTTTTTGTGTTTCAAATAATACACCAAGGCCGGAAATTAATCCAACAACACTTAGAAGAGGTAAACTTACTCCAAAGAGTAAACTTAGGATGAATATAAATTTCTCACATGCTATAGATGAGCTTGTTTGGAGGCCTCGAGTGATTATAAATGCGGAAAGAAAAATTGTTGTGCAATGGAAGGCATAAAATGTCTTCCAACTCTCACAATGAAAAGATACCTCGCTTTGGATACGATTGTAAGCTCTCGTTAAACACTCATGTCATTGCTCTGATAGTCAAATAAACAAACAGTTACAACATCACAAACATGTAGCAAATGAACTATCGATTCCATTCATCAACTTGATTGATGGACTTTTCAAATTTTCTATTATTATTGTTGCAAAAGTATAATACTTATGTGTTTATCTTTATTTTTTTTGTGTAGACTTCAAGCATTAATTTGATTGTGTCCCCGAATGTAGACGGTGGCGTCAATAAATAATATTTTCTTATTTTATTTTTTTAAATAAAATTAAAGAGATAAATTTTTAAAAAAATTAATTGTTAGTTTTGAAATTTTAAAATTCTAAAAAATCTAAGAACTTTTGGTTTGCATTTTGAAATATATATAAAAGATTTGTTATTGAAACAACATGAGGTACTTTTTTTGTGCTTCAAATATTACAGCAAGGCCAAAAATGAAGGCAACAACACTTAGAAGGGGTAAACTAACTCCAAAGAGTAAACTTAGGATGAATATAAATTACTCACATGCTATAGATGAGCTTGTTTGGAGGCCTCGAGTGATTATAAATGCGGAAAGAAAAATTGTTGTCCAATGGAAGGCATAAAATGTCTTCCAACTCTCACTATGAAAAGATACCTCACTTTCGAAGCGATTGTAACCTCTCGTTAAACACTCATGTCATTGCTCTGGTAGTCAAATAAAAAAAAAAAACACAACATTACAAATATGTAGCAAATGAACTATCGGTTCCATTCATCAACTTGTGGTCATGCTCTTTGTGTTGTGCAAGTCGATGATTGGCAACGATAGTCCCTTTGTTTCATATTTATAATGCTATATCTGTTTGTTTATTTGACTAGTAGAGCACTGACATGAGTATTTAATGAGAGCTTACAATCACATCCAAAGAGAGATAGCTTTCATAGTGAGAGTTGCAAGAAATTTTATGCCTTCCATTGGACAACAATTTTTCTTTCCGCATTTATAATCACTCGAGGCCTCCAAACAAACTCATCTATAGCATGTGAGAAATTCATATTCAACATAGGTTTACTCTTTGGAGTAAGTTTACTCCTTCTTAGTGTTGTTGGATTAATTTCCGGCCTTCCTGTAATATTTGGAACACAGAAAAAGTACCTCATGTTGTTTCAATAACAAATTTTTTTTATATATATTTCAAAATGCAAATCCAATGATCTTAGATTTTTTAGAATTTTAAAATTTCAAAACTAACAATTAATTTCTAACAATTTTATCTCTTCAATTTTATTTTATTTTTTTAAATATAATTTATTGACGCCACTGTCTACATTCGGGGAGACAATCAAATTAACGTTTGAAGTCTAAGCAACCAAAATATATATAAACACACAAGTATTATACTTTTGCAACAGTAATAATAGAAATTTGGAAAGTCCTTCAATCAAGTTCAATAGGACCGCTGCTTTACAACTTTCGTAGCCGTAACAGAAGTTCGCATTGCCTTCGCTCCAACTACAGTAGCTATTTGTTGAGTCCAACCAACAACCTCGGGGTACAAAACTACAACTTCGCTGAACTATCGATTCTATGCATCAACTTGTGGTCATGCTCTTTGTGTTGTGCAAGTTGATGATTGGCAACGATAGTCCCTTTGTTTCATATTTATAATGCTATATTTGTTTGTTTATTTGACTAGCGGAGCATTGACACGAGTGCTCAGTGAGAGCTTACAATTACATCCAAAGTGGGATATCTTTTTTTCAGTAATTTTAATAATATATTTATTTACCTCAATCCAGCATTATACATTTAATTTTTTTTTTTTTAAAGATAACATATGACTGCCAATATATTCCAGCATTTCCTCTATATGTTTCAATGTTTTAATTATAACATATAATCGGTTGAAGTAAATTAAATTAAAATTGTGATTCAAAACAACAAATAATTAATTTGTATTTTCTGCTAATTCAGCGAAGTTGTTGTTTTGCACCTCCAGGTTGTGGGTCGAACTCAACAAATAGCTACTGTAGTTGGAGTCAAGACAATGCGAAAGTTGTCAAGCCGCCGTCATGTTGAACTTGATTGAAGGACTTTTGAAATTTTCTATTATTATTTTTGCAAAAGTATAATGCTTGTGTGTTTATCTTTATTTTGGTTGCTTAGGCTTCAAACGTTAATTTGATTGTCTCCCCGAATGTAGACAGAGGCGTCAATAAATAATATTTTAATATTATATTTTTTTAAAAAAATAAAATTAAAGAGATAAATGTGTTACAAATTAATTGTTAGTTTTGAAATTTTAAAATTCTAAAAAATCTAAGAACTTTGGATTTACATTTTGAAATATATATAAAAAAATTTGTTATTGAAACAACATGAGGTACTTTTTTTGTGTTTCAAATATTATGGCAAGGCAAGAAATTAATCCAACAACACTTAGAAGGAGCAAACTTACTCCAAAGAGTAAACGTAGGATGAGTATAAATTTTTCACATGCTATAGGTGAGCTTGTTTGGAGGCCTCGAGTCATTATAAATGCTGAAAGAAAAATTTTTGTCCAATGGAAGGCATAAAATGTCTTCCAACTCTCACTATGAAAAGATATCTCGCTTTGGATGTAATTGTAAGCTCTCGTTAAACACTAATGTCATTGCTCTAGTAGTCAAATAAACAAACAGATACAACATTACAAATAAGTAGCAAATGGACTATCGATTCCATTCATCAACTCGTGGTCATACTCTTTGTGTTGTGCAAGTTGATGATTGCCAACGATAGTCCCTTTGTTTCATTATTATATTGCTATATCTGTTTGTTTATTTCAGTAGCGGAGCATTGACACGAGTGTTCAGTGAAAGCTTACAATTAAATCCAAAGTGGGATATCTTTTTTCAGTAATGTTAATAACATATTTATTTACCTCATTTCCAGCATTATAGATTTATTTTTTTTTAAAAGATAACATATGACTGGCAATATATTCCAGCATTGCCTCTATATGTTTTATTGTTTAAATTATAACATATAATCGGTTGAAGTAAATTTAATTTAAATTGTGATTCAAAACATCAAATAATTAATTCGTATTTTCTGCTAGTTCAGCGAAGTTGTTGTTTTGCACTCCCAGGTTGTGGGTCGGACTCAACAAATGGCTATTGTAGTTGGAGTGAAGGCAATGCGAACTTCTGTTACAGCTGCGAAAGTTGTCAAACGGCCAACCTGTTGAATTTGATTGATGGACTTTTCAAATTTTCTATTATTATTGTTACAAAAGTATAATATTTGTGTGTTTATCTTTATTTTGGTTGCTTAGACTTCAAACGTTAATTCGATTGTCTCCCCGAATGTAGACAGTGGCATCAATAAATAATATTTTCATATTATATTTTTTTTAAGTAAAATTAAACAGATAAAATAGTCACAAATTAATTGTTAGTTTTGAAATTTTAAAATTCTAAAAAATCTAAGAACTTTGGATCTGCATTTGGAAATATATATATATATATATATAAATTTGTTATTGAAATAACATGAGGTACTTTTTTTGTGTTTCAAATCTTACAAGAAGGCCGGAAGAATATTCCAACAACACTTAGAAGGAGTAAACTTACTCCACTGAGTAAACTTAGGATGAATATAAATTTCTCACATACAATAGATGAGCTTGTTCGGAGGCCTCGAGTGATTATAAATGCGGAAAGACATATTGTTATCCAATGGAAGGCATAAAATGTCTTCCAACTCTCACTATGAAAAGATATCTCACTTTGGATGTCATTGTAAACTCTCGTTAAACACCCACGTCATTGCTGTGGTAGTCAAATAAACAAACAGATACAACAGTACAAATATGTAGCAAATGAATTATCAATTCCATTCATCAACTTGTGGTCATGCTCTTTGTGTTGTGCAAGTTGATGATTGGCAACGATTGTCCCTTTCTTTCATATTTATAATGCTATATCAGTTTGTTTATTACACTAGCGGAGCATTGACACGAGTGTTCAGTGAGTGCTTGCAATTTCATCCAAAGTGGGATATTTTTTTTAAGTAATTTTAATAATAAATTTATTTACCTCATTTCCAGCATTATAGACTTAATGTTTTTTTTTTAAAAGATAACGTACGACTGCCAATATATTCCAGCATTGCTTCTATATGTTTTATTGTTGAAATTATAACATATAATCGGTTGAAGTAAATTTAATTTAAATTGTGATTTAAAACATCAAATAATTAATTTGTATTTTCTACTAATTCAGCGAAGTTTGTTTTTTGCACCCCCAGGTTGTCGGTTGGACTCAATAAATAGCTACTGTAGTTGGAGTGAAGGCAATGCGAACTTCTGTGACGGCTGCGAAAGTTGTCAAGCAGCCGTCCTGTTGAACTTGATTGATCGACTTTTCAAATTCTCTTTTCTTATCGTTGCAAAAGTATAATACTTGTGTGTTTAGCTTTATTTTGGTTGCTTAAATTTCAAACATTAATTTGATTGTCTCCCCGAATGTAGACAGTGGCGTCAATAAATAATATTTTCGTATTATATATTTTTTTTTAAATAAAATTAAAGAGATAAATTTTTACAAATTAATTCTTAGTTTTGAAATTTTAAAATTCTAAAAAATCTAAGAACATTGGATTTGCATTTTGAAATATACATAAAAAAAAATTTTATTGAAAAAACATGAGGTACCTTTTTTGTGTTTCAAATCTTACAGGAAGGCCGGAAGAATATTCCAACAACACTTAGAAGGAGTAAACTTACTCCACTGAGTAAACTTAGGATGAATATAAATTTCTCACATACAATAGATGAGCTTGTTCGGAGGCCTCGAGTGACTATAAATGCGGAAAGACATATTGTTATCCAATGGAAGGCATAAAATGTCTTCTATGAAATGATATCCCGCTTTGGACAACAATTTCTCTTTCTGCATTTATAATCAATCGAGGCTTCCGAACAAGCTCATCTATAGTATGTGAGAAATTTCTATTCATCCTAAGTTTACTCTTTCAATTAAGTTTACTTCTTCTTAGTGTTGTTGGATTAAATTCAGGCCTTCCTGTAAGATTTGAAACACAAAAAAAGTACCTCATGTTATTTCAATAACAAATTTTTTTATATATATTTCAAAATGCAAATCCAATGTTCTTAGATTTTTTCAAATTTGAAAATTTCAAAAGTAACAATTAATTTGTAACAATTTTATTTCTTTAATTTTATTTTATTTTAAAATATAATACGAAAATATTATTTATTGACGCCACTGTCTACATTCGGGGAGACAATCAAACTAACGTTTGAAGTCTAAGCAACCAAAATAAAGATAAACACACAAGTACTATTCTTTTGCAACAATAATAATAGAAAATTTGAAAAGTCCATCAATCAAGTTCAACAGGACGGCTGCTTTACAACTTTTGCAGCCGTAACAGAAGTTCGCATTGCCTTCACTCCAACTACAGTAGC
The DNA here is from genome assembly GCF_029873635.1 of Malania oleifera. Taxonomy (NCBI): domain Eukaryota; kingdom Viridiplantae; phylum Streptophyta; class Magnoliopsida; order Santalales; family Ximeniaceae; genus Malania; species Malania oleifera. The sequence goes on along the minus strand of NW_026651787.1, from coordinate 26,138 downwards.
TATTTGTTGAGTCGAACGCACAACCGCAGGGTGCAAAACAACAACTTCGCTAAACTAGCATGAAATACAAATTAATTATTTGATGTTTTGAATCACAAGTTAAATTAAATTTACTTCAACTTATTATATGTTATAATTAAAACATTAAAGCATATAGAGGCAATGTTGGAATATATGGGCAGTCATACGTTATCTTCAGAAAAAAAAAAATTAAATATATAATGTTGGAAATGAGGTAAATAAATATATTATTAAATATATAATACCTGTGTGTTTATCTTAATTTTGGTTTGCTTAGACATCAAACGTTAATTTGATTGTCTCCCCGAATGTAGACAGTGGCGTCAATAAATAATATTTTCATATTATATATAAAAATAAAAAATAAAAATAAAGAGATAAATATTTTACAAATTAATTGTTAGTTTTGAAATTTTAAAATTCTAAAAAATCTAAGAACTTTGGATTTTGAATTTTGAAATATATATAAAAAAATTTGTTATTGAAACAACGTGAGGTACTTTTTTTGTGTTTCAAATAATACACCAAAGCCGGAAATTAATCCAACAACACTTAGAAGAGGTAAACTTACTCCAAAGAGTAAACTTAGGATGAAAATAAATTTCTCACATGCTATAGATGAGCTTGTTTGGAGGCCTCGAGTGATTATAAATGCGGAAAGAAAAATTGTTGTGCAATGGAAGGCATAAAATGTCTTCCAACTCTCACTATGAAAAGATACGTAGCTTTGGATGCGATTGTAAGCCCTCTATAAACACTCATGTCATTGCTCTGGTAGTCAAATGAACAAACAGTTACAACATTACAAACATGTAGCAAATGAACTATCGGTTCCATTCATCAACTTGATTGATGGACTTTTCAAATTTTCTATTATTATTGTTGCAAAAGTATAGTACTTATGTGTTTATCTTTATTTTGTTAGTGTAGACTTCAAGCATTAATTTGATTGTGTCCCCGAATGTAGACGGTGGCGTCAATAAATAATATTTTCTTATTTTATTTTTTTTTAAATAAAATTAAAGAGATAATTTTTAAAAAAATTAATTGTTAGTTTTGAAATTTTAAAATTCTAAAAAATCTAAGAACTTTTGGTTTGCATTTTGAAATATATATAAAAGATTTGTTATTAAAACAACATGAGGTACTTTTTTTGTGCTTCAAATATTACAGCAAGGCCAAAAATGAAGGCAAAGACACTTAGAAGGAGTAAACTTACTCCAAAGAGTAAACTTAGGATGAATATAAATTTCTCACATGCTATAGATGAGCTTGTTTGGAGGCCTCGAGTGATTATAAATGCGGAAAGAAAAATTGTTGTCCAATGGAAGGCGTAAAATGTCTTCCAACTCTCACTATGAAAAGATACCTCGCTTTAGAACCGATTGTAAGCTTTCATTAAACACTCATGTCATTGCTCTAGTAGTCAAATAAACAAACAGATATAGCATTATAAATATGAAACAAAGGGACTATCGTTGCCAATCATCAACTTGCACAACACAAAGAGCATGACCACAAGTTGATGATTGTGTCCTCGAATGTAGACAGTGGCGTCAATGAATCATATTTTCTTATTTTATTTTTTTTATAATAAAATTAAAGAGATAAATTTTTTAAAAATTAATTGTTAGTTTTGAAATTTGAAAATTCTAAAAAATCTAAGAACTTTGGATTTGCATTTTGAAATATATATAAAAAATTTGTTATTGAAACAACATGAGGTACTTTTTTTGTGTTTCAAATAATACACCAAGGCCGGAAATTAATCCAACAACACTTAGAAGAGGTAAACTTACTCCAAAGAGTAAACTTAGGATGAATATAAATTTCTCACATGCTATAGATGAGCTTGTTTGGAGGCCTCGAGTGATTATAAATGCGGAAAGAAAAATTGTTGTCCAATGGAAGGCATAAAATGTCTTCCAACTCTCACAATGAAAAGATACCTCGCTTTGGATACGATTGTAAGCTCTCGTTAAACACTCATGTCATTGCTCTGATAGTCAAATAAACAAACAGTTACAACATCACAAACATGTAGCAAATGAACTATCGATTCCATTCATCAACTTGATTGATGGACTTTTCAAATTTTCTATTATTATTGTTGCAAAAGTATAATACTTATGTGTTTATCTTTATTTTTTTTGTGTAGACTTCAAGCATTAATTTGATTGTGTCCCCGAATGTAGACGGTGGCGTCAATAAATAATATTTTCTTATTTTATTTTTTTTAAATAAAATTAAAGAGATAAATTTTTAAAAAAATTAATTGTTAGTTTTGAAATTTTAAAATTCTAAAAAATCTAAGAACTTTTGGTTTGCATTTTGAAATATATATAAAAGATTTGTTATTGAAACAACATGAGGTACTTTTTTTGTGCTTCAAATATTACAGCAAGGCCAAAAATGAAGGCAACAACACTTAGAAGGGGTAAACTAACTCCAAAGAGTAAACTTAGGATGAATATAAATTACTCACATGCTATAGATGAGCTTGTTTGGAGGCCTCGAGTGATTATAAATGCGGAAAGAAAAATTGTTGTCCAATGGAAGGCATAAAATGTCTTCCAACTCTCACTATGAAAAGATACCTCACTTTCGAAGCGATTGTAACCTCTCGTTAAACACTCATGTCATTGCTCTGGTAGTCAAATAAAAAAAAAAAACACAACATTACAAATATGTAGCAAATGAACTATCGGTTCCATTCATCAACTTGTGGTCATGCTCTTTGTGTTGTGCAAGTCGATGATTGGCAACGATAGTCCCTTTGTTTCATATTTATAATGCTATATCTGTTTGTTTATTTGACTAGTAGAGCACTGACATGAGTATTTAATGAGAGCTTACAATCACATCCAAAGAGAGATAGCTTTCATAGTGAGAGTTGCAAGAAATTTTATGCCTTCCATTGGACAACAATTTTTCTTTCCGCATTTATAATCACTCGAGGCCTCCAAACAAACTCATCTATAGCATGTGAGAAATTCATATTCAACATAGGTTTACTCTTTGGAGTAAGTTTACTCCTTCTTAGTGTTGTTGGATTAATTTCCGGCCTTCCTGTAATATTTGGAACACAGAAAAAGTACCTCATGTTGTTTCAATAACAAATTTTTTTTATATATATTTCAAAATGCAAATCCAATGATCTTAGATTTTTTAGAATTTTAAAATTTCAAAACTAACAATTAATTTCTAACAATTTTATCTCTTCAATTTTATTTTATTTTTTTAAATATAATTTATTGACGCCACTGTCTACATTCGGGGAGACAATCAAATTAACGTTTGAAGTCTAAGCAACCAAAATATATATAAACACACAAGTATTATACTTTTGCAACAGTAATAATAGAAATTTGGAAAGTCCTTCAATCAAGTTCAATAGGACCGCTGCTTTACAACTTTCGTAGCCGTAACAGAAGTTCGCATTGCCTTCGCTCCAACTACAGTAGCTATTTGTTGAGTCCAACCAACAACCTCGGGGTACAAAACTACAACTTCGCTGAACTATCGATTCTATGCATCAACTTGTGGTCATGCTCTTTGTGTTGTGCAAGTTGATGATTGGCAACGATAGTCCCTTTGTTTCATATTTATAATGCTATATTTGTTTGTTTATTTGACTAGCGGAGCATTGACACGAGTGTTCAGTGAGAGCTTACAATTACATCCAAAGTGGGATATCTTTTTTTCAGTAATTTTAATAATATATTTATTTACCTCAATCCAGCATTATACATTTAATTTTTTTTTTTTTTAAAGATAACATATGACTGCCAATATATTCCAGCATTTCCTCTATATGTTTCAATGTTTTAATTATAACATATAATCGGTTGAAGTAAATTAAATTAAAATTGTGATTCAAAACAACAAATAATTAATTTGTATTTTCTGCTAATTCAGCGAAGTTGTTGTTTTGCACCTCCAGGTTGTGGGTCGAACTCAACAAATAGCTACTGTAGTTGGAGTCAAGACAATGCGAAAGTTGTCAAGCCGCCGTCATGTTGAACTTGATTGAAGGACTTTTGAAATTTTCTATTATTATTTTTGCAAAAGTATAATGCTTGTGTGTTTATCTTTATTTTGGTTGCTTAGGCTTCAAACGTTAATTTGATTGTCTCCCCGAATGTAGACAGAGGCGTCAATAAATAATATTTTAATATTATATTTTTTAAAAAAAATAAAATTAAAGAGATAAATGTGTTACAAATTAATTGTTAGTTTTGAAATTTTAAAATTCTAAAAAATCTAAGAACTTTGGATTTACATTTTGAAATATATATAAAAAAATTTGTTATTGAAACAACATGAGGTACTTTTTTTGTGTTTCAAATATTATGGCAAGGCAAGAAATTAATCCAACAACACTTAGAAGGAGCAAACTTACTCCAAAGAGTAAACGTAGGATGAGTATAAATTTTTCACATGCTATAGGTGAGCTTGTTTGGAGGCCTCGAGTCATTATAAATGCTGAAAGAAAAATTTTTGTCCAATGGAAGGCATAAAATGTCTTCCAACTCTCACTATGAAAAGATATCTCGCTTTGGATGTAATTGTAAGCTCTCGTTAAACACTAATGTCATTGCTCTAGTAGTCAAATAAACAAACAGATACAACATTACAAATAAGTAGCAAATGGACTATCGATTCCATTCATCAACTCGTGGTCATACTCTTTGTGTTGTGCAAGTTGATGATTGCCAACGATAGTCCCTTTGTTTCATTATTATATTGCTATATCTGTTTGTTTATTTCAGTAGCGGAGCATTGACACGAGTGTTCAGTGAAAGCTTACAATTAAATCCAAAGTGGGATATCTTTTTTCAGTAATGTTAATAACATATTTATTTACCTCATTTCCAGCATTATAGATTTATTTTTTTTTAAAAGATAACATATGACTGGCAATATATTCCAGCATTGCCTCTATATGTTTTATTGTTTAAATTATAACATATAATCGGTTGAAGTAAATTTAATTTAAATTGTGATTCAAAACATCAAATAATTAATTCGTATTTTCTGCTAGTTCAGCGAAGTTGTTGTTTTGCACTCCCAGGTTGTGGGTCGGACTCAACAAATGGCTATTGTAGTTGGAGTGAAGGCAATGCGAACTTCTGTTACAGCTGCGAAAGTTGTCAAACGGCCAACCTGTTGAATTTGATTGATGGACTTTTCAAATTTTCTATTATTATTGTTACAAAAGTATAATATTTGTGTGTTTATCTTTATTTTGGTTGCTTAGACTTCAAACGTTAATTCGATTGTCTCCCCGAATGTAGACAGTGGCATCAATAAATAATATTTTCATATTATATTTTTTTTAAGTAAAATTAAACAGATAAAATAGTCACAAATTAATTGTTAGTTTTGAAATTTTAAAATTCTAAAAAATCTAAGAACTTTGGATCTGCATTTGGAAATATATATATATATATATATATATATATTTGTTATTGAAATAACATGAGGTACTTTTTTTGTGTTTCAAATCTTACAAGAAGGCCGGAAGAATATTCCAACAACACTTAGAAGGAGTAAACTTACTCCACTGAGTAAACTTAGGATGAATATAAATTTCTCACATACAATAGATGAGCTTGTTCGGAGGCCTCGAGTGATTATAAATGCGGAAAGACATATTGTTATCCAATGGAAGGCATAAAATGTCTTCCAACTCTCACTATGAAAAGATATCTCACTTTGGATGTCATTGTAAACTCTCGTTAAACACCCACGTCATTGCTGTGGTAGTCAAATAAACAAACAGATACAACAGTACAAATATGTAGCAAATGAATTATCAATTCCATTCATCAACTTGTGGTCATGCTCTTTGTGTTGTGCAAGTTGATGATTGGCAACGATTGTCCCTTTCTTTCATATTTATAATGCTATATCAGTTTGTTTATTACACTAGCGGAGCATTGACACGAGTGTTCAGTGAGTGCTTGCAATTTCATCCAAAGTGGGATATTTTTTTTAAGTAATTTTAATAATAAATTTATTTACCTCATTTCCAGCATTATAGACTTAATGTTTTTTTTTTAAAAGATAACGTACGACTGCCAATATATTCCAGCATTGCTTCTATATGTTTTATTGTTGAAATTATAACATATAATCGGTTGAAGTAAATTTAATTTAAATTGTGATTTAAAACATCAAATAATTAATTTGTATTTTCTACTAATTCAGCGAAGTTTGTTTTTTGCACCCCCAGGTTGTCGGTTGGACTCAACAAATAGCTACTGTAGTTGGAGTGAAGGCAATGCGAACTTCTGTGACGGCTGCGAAAGTTGTCAAGCAGCCGTCCTGTTGAACTTGATTGATCGACTTTTCAAATTCTCTTTTCTTATCGTTGCAAAAGTATAATACTTGTGTGTTTAGCTTTATTTTGGTTGCTTAAATTTCAAACATTAATTTGATTGTCTCCCCGAATGTAGACAGTGGCGTCAATAAATAATATTTTCGTATTATATATATTTTTTTAAATAAAATTAAAGAGATAAATTTTTACAAATTAATTCTTAGTTTTGAAATTTTAAAATTCTAAAAAATCTAAGAACATTGGATTTGCATTTTGAAATATACATAAAAAAAAATTTTATTGAAAAAACATGAGGTACCTTTTTTGTGTTTCAAATCTTACAGGAAGGCCGGAAGAATATTCCAACAACACTTAGAATGAGTAAACTTACTCCAAAGAGTAAACTTAGGATGAATATAAATTTCTCACATACTATAGATGAGCTTGTTCGGAGGCCTCGAGTGACTATAAATGCGGAAAGACATATTGTTGTCCAATGGAAGGCATAAAATGTCTTCCAACTCTCACTATGAAATGATATCTCGCTTTGGACAACAATTTCTCTTTCTGCATTTATAATCAATCGAGGCTTCCGAACAAGCTCATCTATAGTATGTGAGAAATTTCTATTCATCCTAAGTTTACTCTTTCAATTAAGTTTACTTCTTCTAAGTGTTGTTGGATTAAATTCAGGCCTTCCTGTAAGATTTGAAACACAAAAAAAGTACCTCATGTTATTTCAATAACAAATTTTTTTATATATATTTCAAAATGCAAATCCAATGTTCTTAGATTTTTTCAAATTTGAAAATTTCAAAAGTAACAATTAATTTGTAACAATTTTATTTCTTTAATTTTATTTTATTTTAAAATATAATACGAAAATATTATTTATTGACGCCACTGTCTACATTCGGGGAGACAATCAAACTAACGTTTGAAGTCTAAGCAACCAAAATAAAGATAAACACACAAGTACTATTCTTTTGCAACAATAATAATAGAAAATTTGAAAAGTCCATCAATCAAGTTCAACAGGACGGCTGCTTTACAACTTTTGCAGCCGTAACAGAAGTTCGCATTGCCTTCACTCCAACTACAGTAGCTATTTGTTGAGTCGAACGCACAACCGCAGGGTGCAAAACAACAACTTCGCTAAACTAGCATGAAATACAAATTAATTATTTGATGTTTTGAATCACAAGTTAAATTAAATTTACTTCAACTTATTATATGTTATAATTAAAACATTAAAGCATATAGAGGCAATGTTGGAATATATGGGCAGTCATACGTTATCTTCAGAAAAAAAAAAATTAAATATATAATGTTGGAAATGAGGTAAATAAATATATTATTAAATATATAATACCTGTGTGTTTATCTTAATTTTGGTTTGCTTAGACATCAAACGTTAATTTGATTGTCTCCCCGAATGTAGACAGTGGCGTCAATAAATAATATTTTCATATTATATATAAAAATAAAAAATAAAAATAAAGAGATAAATATTTTACAAATTAATTGTTAGTTTTGAAATTTTAAAATTCTAAAAAATCTAAGAACTTTGGATTTTGAATTTTGAAATATATATAAAAAAATTTGTTATTGAAACAACGTGAGGTACTTTTTTTGTGTTTCAAATAATACACCAAAGCCGGAAATTAATCCAACAACACTTAGAAGAGGTAAACTTACTCCAAAGAGTAAACTTAGGATGAAAATAAATTTCTCACATGCTATAGATGAGCTTGTTTGGAGGCCTCGAGTGATTATAAATGCGGAAAGAAAAATTGTTGTGCAATGGAAGGCATAAAATGTCTTCCAACTCTCACTATGAAAAGATACGTAGCTTTGGATGCGATTGTAAGCCCTCTATAAACACTCATGTCATTGCTCTGGTAGTCAAATGAACAAACAGTTACAACATTACAAACATGTAGCAAATGAACTATCGGTTCCATTCATCAACTTGATTGATGGACTTTTCAAATTTTCTATTATTATTGTTGCAAAAGTATAGTACTTATGTGTTTATCTTTATTTTGTTAGTGTAGACTTCAAGCATTAATTTGATTGTGTCCCCGAATGTAGACGGTGGCGTCAATAAATAATATTTTCTTATTTTATTTTTTTTTAAATAAAATTAAAGAGATAATTTTTAAAAAAATTAATTGTTAGTTTATAAATTTAAAATTCTAAAAAATCTAAGAACTTTTGGTTTGCATTTTGAAATATATATAAAAGATTTGTTATTAAAACAACATGAGGTACTTTTTTTGTGCTTCAAATATTACAGCAAGGCCAAAAATGAAGGCAAAGACACTTAGAAGGAGTAAACTTACTCCAAAGAGTAAACTTAGGATGAATATAAATTTCTCACATGCTATAGATGAGCTTGTTTGGAGGCCTCGAGTGATTATAAATGCGGAAAGAAAAATTGTTGTCCAATGGAAGGCGTAAAATGTCTTCCAACTCTCACTATGAAAAGATACCTCGCTTTAGAACCGATTGTAAGCTTTCATTAAACACTCATGTCATTGCTCTAGTAGTCAAATAAACAAACAGATATAGCATTATAAATATGAAACAAAGGGACTATCGTTGCCAATCATCAACTTGCACAACACAAAGAGCATGACCACAAGTTGATGATTGTGTCCTCGAATGTAGACAGTGGCGTCAATGAATCATATTTTCTTATTTTATTTTTTTTATAATAAAATTAAAGAGATAAATTTTTTAAAAATTAATTGTTAGTTTTGAAATTTGAAAATTCTAAAAAATCTAAGAACTTTGGATTTGCATTTTGAAATATATATAAAAAATTTGTTATTGAAACAACATGAGGTACTTTTTTTGTGTTTCAAATAATACACCAAGGCCGGAAATTAATCCAACAACACTTAGAAGAGGTAAACTTACTCCAAAGAGTAAACTTAGGATGAATATAAATTTCTCACATGCTATAGATGAGCTTGTTTGGAGGCCTCGAGTGATTATAAATGCGGAAAGAAAAATTGTTGTCCAATGGAAGGCATAAAATGTCTTCCAACTCTCACAATGAAAAGATACCTCGCTTTGGATACGATTGTAAGCTCTCGTTAAACACTCATGTCATTGCTCTGATAGTCAAATAAACAAACAGTTACAACATCACAAACATGTAGCAAATGAACTATCGATTCCATTCATCAACTTGATTGATGGACTTTTCAAATTTTCTATTATTATTGTTGCAAAAGTATAATACTTATGTGTTTATCTTTATTTTTTTTGTGTAGACTTCAAGCATTAATTTGATTGTGTCCCCGAATGTAGACGGTGGCGTCAATAAATAATATTTTCTTATTTTATTTTTTTTAAATAAAATTAAAGAGATAAATTTTTAAAAAAATTAATTGTTAGTTTTGAAATTTTAAAATTCTAAAAAATCTAAGAACTTTTGGTTTGCATTTTGAAATATATATAAAAGATTTGTTATTGAAACAACATGAGGTACTTTTTTTGTGCTTCAAATATTACAGCAAGGCCAAAAATGAAGGCAACAACACTTAGAAGGGGTAAACTAACTCCAAAGAGTAAACTTAGGATGAATATAAATTACTCACATGCTATAGATGAGCTTGTTTGGAGGCCTCGAGTGATTATAAATGCGGAAAGAAAAATTGTTGTCCAATGGAAGGCATAAAATGTCTTCCAACTCTCACTATGAAAAGATACCTCACTTTCGAAGCGATTGTAACCTCTCGTTAAACACTCATGTCATTGCTCTGGTAGTCAAATAAAAAAAAAAAACACAACATTACAAATATGTAGCAAATGAACTATCGGTTCCATTCATCAACTTGTGGTCATGCTCTTTGTGTTGTGCAAGTCGATGATTGGCAACGATAGTCCCTTTGTTTCATATTTATAATGCTATATCTGTTTGTTTATTTGACTAGTAGAGCACTGACATGAGTATTTAATGAGAGCTTACAATCACATCCAAAGAGAGATAGCTTTCATAGTGAGAGTTGCAAGAAATTTTATGCCTTCCATTGGACAACAATTTTTCTTTCCGCATTTATAATCACTCGAGGCCTCCAAACAAACTCATCTATAGCATGTGAGAAATTCATATTCAACATAGGTTTACTCTTTGGAGTAAGTTTACTCCTTCTTAGTGTTGTTGGATTAATTTCCGGCCTTCCTGTAATATTTGGAACACAGAAAAAGTACCTCATGTTGTTTCAATAACAAATTTTTTTTATATATATTTCAAAATGCAAATCCAATGATCTTAGATTTTTTAGAATTTTAAAATTTCAAAACTAACAATTAATTTCTAACAATTTTATCTCTTCAATTTTATTTTATTTTTTTAAATATAATTTATTGACGCCACTGTCTACATTCGGGGAGACAATCAAATTAACGTTTGAAGTCTAAGCAACCAAAATATATATAAACACACAAGTATTATACTTTTGCAACAGTAATAATAGAAATTTGGAAAGTCCTTCAATCAAGTTCAATAGGACCGCTGCTTTACAACTTTCGTAGCCGTAACAGAAGTTCGCATTGCCTTCGCTCCAACTACAGTAGCTATTTGTTGAGTCCAACCAACAACCTCGGGGTACAAAACTACAACTTCGCTGAACTATCGATTCTATGCATCAACTTGTGGTCATGCTCTTTGTGTTGTGCAAGTTGATGATTGGCAACGATAGTCCCTTTGTTTCATATTTATAATGCTATATTTGTTTGTTTATTTGACTAGCGGAGCATTGACACGAGTGTTCAGTGAGAGCTTACAATTACATCCAAAGTGGGATATCTTTTTTTCAGTAATTTTAATAATATATTTATTTACCTCAATCCAGCATTATACATTTAATTTTTTTTTTTTTTAAAGATAACATATGACTGCCAATATATTCCAGCATTTCCTCTATATGTTTCAATGTTTTAATTATAACATATAATCGGTTGAAGTAAATTAAATTAAAATTGTGATTCAAAACAACAAATAATTAATTTGTATTTTCTGCTAATTCAGCGAAGTTGTTGTTTTGCACCTCCAGGTTGTGGGTCGAACTCAACAAATAGCTACTGTAGTTGGAGTCAAGACAATGCGAAAGTTGTCAAGCCGCCGTCATGTTGAACTTGATTGAAGGACTTTTGAAATTTTCTATTATTATTTTTGCAAAAGTATAATGCTTGTGTGTTTATCTTTATTTTGGTTGCTTAGGCTTCAAACGTTAATTTGATTGTCTCCCCGAATGTAGACAGAGGCGTCAATAAATAATATTTTAATATTATATTTTTTAAAAAAATAAAATTAAAGAGATAAATGTGTTACAAATTAATTGTTAGTTTTGAAATTTTAAAATTCTAAAAAATCTAAGAACTTTGGATTTACATTTTGAAATATATATAAAAAAATTTGTTATTGAAACAACATGAGGTACTTTTTTTGTGTTTCAAATATTATGGCAAGGCAAGAAATTAATCCAACAACACTTAGAAGGAGCAAACTTACTCCAAAGAGTAAACGTAGGATGAGTATAAATTTTTCACATGCTATAGGTGAGCTTGTTTGGAGGCCTCGAGTCATTATAAATGCTGAAAGAAAAATTTTTGTCCAATGGAAGGCATAAAATGTCTTCCAACTCTCACTATGAAAAGATATCTCGCTTTGGATGTAATTGTAAGCTCTCGTTAAACACTAATGTCATTGCTCTAGTAGTCAAATAAACAAACAGATACAACATTACAAATAAGTAGCAAATGGACTATCGATTCCATTCATCAACTCGTGGTCATACTCTTTGTGTTGTGCAAGTTGATGATTGCCAACGATAGTCCCTTTGTTTCATTATTATATTGCTATATCTGTTTGTTTATTTCAGTAGCGGAGCATTGACACGAGTGTTCAGTGAAAGCTTACAATTAAATCCAAAGTGGGATATCTTTTTTCAGTAATGTTAATAACATATTTATTTACCTCATTTCCAGCATTATAGATTTATTTTTTTTTAAAAGATAACATATGACTGGCAATATATTCCAGCATTGCCTCTATATGTTTTATTGTTTAAATTATAACATATAATCGGTTGAAGTAAATTTAATTTAAATTGTGATTCAAAACATCAAATAATTAATTCGTATTTTCTGCTAGTTCAGCGAAGTTGTTGTTTTGCACTCCCAGGTTGTGGGTCGGACTCAACAAATGGCTATTGTAGTTGGAGTGAAGGCAATGCGAACTTCTGTTACAGCTGCGAAAGTTGTCAAACGGCCAACCTGTTGAATTTGATTGATGGACTTTTCAAATTTTCTATTATTATTGTTACAAAAGTATAATATTTGTGTGTTTATCTTATTTTGGTTGCTTAGACTTCAAACGTTAATTCGATTGTCTCCCCGAATGTAGACAGTGGCATCAATAAATAATATTTTCATATTATATTTTTTTTAAGTAAAATTAAACAGATAAAATAGTCACAAATTAATTGTTAGTTTTGAAATTTTTAAAATTCTAAAAAATCTAAGAACTTTGGATCTGCATTTGGAAATATATATATATATATATATATATATATATTTGTTATTGAAATAACATGAGGTACTTTTTTTGTGTTTCAAATCTTACAAGAAGGCCGGAAGAATATTCCAACAACACTTAGAAGGAGTAAACTTACTCCACTGAGTAAACTTAGGATGAATATAAATTTCTCACATACAATAGATGAGCTTGTTCGGAGGCCTCGAGTGATTATAAATGCGGAAAGACATATTGTTATCCAATGGAAGGCATAAAATGTCTTCCAACTCTCACTATGAAAGATATCTCACTTTGGATGTCATTGTAAACTCTCGTTAAACACCCACGTCATTGCTGTGGTAGTCAAATAAACAAACAGATACAACAGTACAAATATGTAGCAAATGAATTATCAATTCCATTCATCAACTTGTGGTCATGCTCTTTGTGTTGTGCAAGTTGATGATTGGCAACGATTGTCCCTTTCTTTCATATTTATAATGCTATATCAGTTTGTTTATTACACTAGCGGAGCATTGACACGAGTGTTCAGTGAGTGCTTGCAATTTCATCCAAAGTGGGGATATTTTTTTTAAGTAATTTTAATAATAAATTTATTTACCTCATTTCCAGCATTATAGACTTAATGTTTTTTTTTTAAAAGATAACTTACGAATGACAATATATTCCAGCATTTACTCTATATGTTTTATTGTTGAAATTATAACATATAATCGGTTTGAAGTAAATTTAATTTAAAATTGTGATTTAAAACATCAAATAATTAATTTGTATTTTCTACTAATTCAGCGAAGTTTGTTTTTTGCACCCCCAGGTTGTCGGTTGACTCAAAAAATAGCTACTGTAGTTGGAGTGACGGAATTGCGAACTTCTGTGACGGCTGCTAATGTTGTCAAGCAGCGGTCCTGTTGAACTTGATTGATCGACTTTTCAAATTCTCTTTCTTATCGTTGCAAAAAGTATAATACTGTGTGTTAGCTTTATTTGGTTGCTTTAAATTTCAAACAACATTAATTTGATGTTCCCCGAATGTAGACAGTAGTGGCGTCAATAAATATATATTTCGTATTATATACTTTTTTTTAAAATAATATTAAAGAGATAAACTTTTTACCAACATTAATTCTTAGTTTTGAAACTTTTTAACATTCTAAAAAATCTAAGAACACTGGATTTGCATTTTGAAATATACATAAAAAAAATATTTTATTGAAAAACATGAGGTACCTTTTTTGGTTTTTCAAATCTTACAGAAGGCCGGAAGAATATTCCAACAACACTTAGAAGAGGATCACTACTCCAACTGAGTAAATTAGGATGAATATAAATTTCTCACATACAATAGATGAGCTTGTTCGGAGGTCCTCGAGTGACTATAAATGCGGAAAAGGACATATGGTATCCAATGGAAGGCATAAATGGTCTTCTATAGAAATGATATCCGCTTTGGACAACAATTTCTCTTTCTGCATTTATAATCAATCGAGGCTTCCGAACAAGCTCATCTATAGTATGTGAGAAATTCTATTCATCCTAAGTTTACTCTTTCAATTAAGTTTACTTCTTCTAGTGTTGTTGGATTAAATTCAGGCCTTCCTGTAAGATTTGAAACACAAAAAAGTACCTCATGTTATTTCAATAACAAATTTTTTATATATATTTCAAAATGCAAATCCAATGTTCTTAGATTTTTTCAAATTTGAAAATTTCAAAAGTAAAAATTTATTTGTAACAATTTTATTCTTTAATTTTATTTTATTTTAAAATATAATACGAAAATATTATTTATTGACGCCACTGTCTACATTCGGGGAGGACAATCAAACTAACGTTTGAAGTCTAAGCAACCAAAATAAAGATAAACACACAAGTACTATCTTTTGCCAACAATAATAATAGAAAATTGAAAAGTCCATCAATCAAGTTCAACAGGACGGCTGCTTTACAACTTTTGCAGCCGTACAGAAGTTCGCATTGCCTTCACTCCAACTACAGTAGCTATTTGTTGAGTCGAACGCACACCGCAGGGTGCAAAACAACAACTTCGCTAAACTAGCATGAAATACAAATTAATTATTTGATGTTTTTGAATCACAAGTTAAATTAAATTTACTTCAACTTATTATATGTTATAATTAAAACATTAAAGCATATAGAGGCAATGTTGGAATATATGGGCAGTCATACGTTATCTTCAGAAAAAAAAAAAATTAAATATATAATGTTGGAAATGAGGTAAATAAATATATTATTAAATATATAATACCTGTGTGTTTATCTTAATTTTGGTTTGCTTAGACATCAACGTTAATTGATTGTCTCCCGAATGTAGACAGTGGCGTCAATAACATAATATTTTCATATTATATATAAAAATAAAAAATAAAAATAAAGAGATAATATTTTACAAATTAATTGTTAGTTTGGAAATTTAAAATTCAAAAAACTTAAGAACTTTGATTGAATTTTGAAATATATATAAAAAAATTGGTTATGAAAAACGTGAGGTAAGGGTTACTTTTATTGTGTTTTCAAATAATACACCAAAGCCGGATGGAAATTATCCAACAACACTAGAAGAGGTAAACTACTCAAGAGTAAATTTCGGATGAAATACCCTTTCTCAATGCTATAGATGAGCTGGTTTGGAGGCCTAGGTGATGTATAAAGCGGGAAAGAAATTGTGGTGCAATGGGGAAGCATAAAATGTCGTCCAACTCTCACTAGGAAAAGTACGTAGCTTTGGTGCGATTGTAAGACCCTCTAGAAACATTCATGTCATTGCTCTGGTATCAAATGAACCAAACCGTTACAACATTACAACATGTAGCAATGAACGATCGGTCCATTCTCAACTTGGATGATGGGAACTTTTCAAATTTTCTAATTATTGTTCAAAGTATAGTACTTATGTGTTTATCTTTATTTTGTAGGTAGACTCAAGCTAATTTGAGTGGTCCCGAATGTAGACGGTGGCGTCAATAAATAATTATTTTTTATTTTCTTTTTTTCTAAATAAAATTAAAGAGATAATTTTTTAAAAATACACCCTTAATTGTTAGATTTCTGAAATTTTAAAATTCTAAAAAATCTAAGAAACTGTTGGTTGCATTTTTGAAATAGCTTCTAAAAAGATTTGTTATTAAAACAAATGAGGTACTGTTTTTGTGCTTTCAAATATTACAGAAAGGCAAAAAAAATGAAGGCACAAGACACTTAGAAAGGAGGAAAACTTACTCCAAAGCGTAAATTAGATGACTAAAATTTCTCACATGTATAGATGAGCTTGTGTGGAGGCCCGAGTGATTATAAATGCGGAAAGAAAAATTGTTGTCCCAAGGAAGGCGTTAAAATGTCTTCCAACTCTAATATGAAACGATTACCTCGCTTTAGACGATTGTAAGCTTTATTAAACATATGTCATTGCTCTAGTAGTCAAAATAAAACAAACGATATAGCATCATAAATATAAACAAAGGACGATCGGTTGCCATATCAACTGCAAACACAAAGAGAGGACCACAAGTGTGATTGGGTCCTCGAATGAAGACAGTGGCTGTCCAATGAATCATATTTTCTTATTATTTTTTTTATAATAAAATAAAGCGATCAATTTTTTAAAAATTTAATTGTTGTTTGAAATTGAAAATTCTAAAAAATCTAAGAACTTTGGATTTGATTTTGAAATATATATAAAAAAATTTGTTATTTGAAACAACAGGAGGTACTTTTTTTGTGGTTTCAAATAAGACGCCAAGGCCGGAAATGAATCCAACAACACTTAGAAGAGGTAAAATTACTCAAAAGAGTAAACTTAGGTGAATATTAAATTTCTCACTCTGTATAGATGAGCTTGTTGGCGGACTCGAGGGTGATTATTAAATGCGGGGAAAGAAAAATTGTGGTCCAATGGAAGGCATAAAATGTCTTCCAACCGTTCACAAGAAAAGGTACCCGCTTTGGATACGATGGTAAGCTCTCGTAACACTCATGTCATTGCTCGTAAGTTCAAATTAAACAAACAGGTCAAACATCACAAACTGTAGCAAAGGAACTATCGATTCCATCCATCAACTTGATTTTGATGGACTTCAAATTTTCTATTATGTTGTTGAAAACAGCCTACTCCTCTGTGTTCTATCTTTATTTTTTATGGGTCGACTTCAAGCCTTAATTTGATTGTGTCCCGAATGTAGACGGTTGGCTGTCACACATAATATTTCTATTTTTTTTTTAATAAAATTAAGGATAAATTTTTAAAAAAAATAATGGTTCGTTTTGAACTTTTAAAAATCTAAAAAATCTCAGCACTTTGGTTTTGCATTTTGAAATATATATAAAAAGATTTTGTCCTAACGCACACCACATGCACGGTACTTTTTTTGTGCTGCAACTATTACCGCAAGGCCAAAAATGAAAGGAAACAACACTTAGAAGGGGTAACCTAACTCCAAGAGTTAAATTAGATGAATATAAATTACTCACATGCTAGAGATGAGTGTTTGGAGGCCTCGAGTGATTATAAATGCGGACGAAAACTTGTGTCATGGAAGGCCATACAATGTCTTCACTCTCACTATGAAAAAAGATACCTCAACTTTCGAAGGATTGTAACCTCTCGTTAAACACTCATGCATTGCTTGGTAGTCAAATAAAAAAAAAAAAAACCACAACAGTACAATTTATCTGTACCAAAGAACATATCGGTTCCAGCATAAACTTGTGGTCGATGCGCTTTGTGTGTTGCAAGTCGATTGATTGGCAAGTCATAGTCCCTTGCTTTTCAATTTTAGAATGCTTATAGGTCTTCGTCTACCTTTCGACTATGAGCGATGCACTGACATGCATTTTGATTCATATTGATTATGTTCTCCTCACTCCTACCTTATCACATTCTCACACAAAGATCGTGAGATTAGCTTTTCATAGTGAGGGTTTGCAAGAAATTTCTCACTGCTCCTTTCCATTGGACAAAAATTTCCTGTCCGCATTTTTATAACTAACTGCGGTCTCAAAACAAAATTTAACTCCTATACGCACTGTGATAAATTTTGTCCGATTCCATTATTCAGTACCGGGTTTACTCTTTGGAGTAGTTTCACTCTTCTCAGTTGTGTTGGATAATTTCCGCCTTCTGTAATATTTGGAAACACAGAAAAAGTACCTCATGTTGTTTCAATAACAACTTTCTTTATATATATTGCAAAATGCAATCATGATCTTAGATTTTTTAGAATTTGAAAATTCAAACTAACAATTTAATTTCTAACAATTTCATTCTTCAATTTTATTTATTTTTTTAACTATAATTATTGAGCCACTGTTACATTCGGGGAGACAATCAACATTAACGCTCTAGACAGTCGAAGCAACCCAAAATATAATTTAACACAAAGGATTGACTTTTGCAACATGAATAATAGAACTTATTCGGAAAAGTCCTTCACTCAAGTTCATAGGACCGCCTGCCTACACATTTCGTGCTTTTACTTTTTTCGGCAATAGAAGTTCGCCAATTGCCTTAGTACTCCCAACTACCTTTTTACAGGAGCTATTTGTAGAAGTCCACTACACCAAAAAACACCTCGGCTGGTACCAAAACTACAATATTCGCTGCCACCACTTCACCGATGCTCTTGAAATTTCCAACTTCGTGTGTTCCTGCTTTTGTGTTGGGCACGTTGATGATTGGCAACGATTGCTACCTTTGTTTTCTATATAATTATGCTGATATTGTTTGTATTTGACTAGCGGAGCCTGGACAGAGTGCTCGTGAGAGCGTACAATAAATCCCAAGTGGGATATTTTTTTTCAGTAATTTTAATAACTATTATTTAGCAATCCAGCCATATACATGAATTTTTTTTTTTTTACCAGCTAAATCGACTGCCAATATATTCCAGCATTTACTAGATAGTTCAATGTTTTTAATTATTACACATATATACCTCGTTTTGACAGTATATACTTTCAATCTAATCGCCTGATCCAAAAACACTCATAATAATTAATTGTACGTCTGTCCTGCCACCTTCAGCGACGTTGTTGTTTGCACTCCAGGTTGTCGTGGGTATCTCGAAACTCAACAAAAGCTATGAAGTTGGGTCAAGAACGCGAAAGTTGTAAAGCCGCCGTCATGTGAACTTGATTGAAGGACTTTTGACCTTTCTATTATGATTTTGCAAAAAGTATAATGTTGTGTGTGTTAATCTTGATTTTGGTTGCTTAGGCTGTCAAACGTTACTTTGATTGGTCTCCCCGATGAATGTAGAAGAGGCGTCAATAAACTTAATATTTTAATCTATATTTTAAAAACAAAAAAATTTAAAGAGCAATGGTTACAACTTCAAGTGATTAGTTTTTGAAATTTTAAAATTCTAAAAAATCTCAAGAACTTTGGATTTACATTTTGAAAATCTATACAAAAAAATTTGTTATTGAAACAACCTGAGGTTACTTTTTTTGTGTTTCAAATATTATGGCCCGCAAGACGAAATTCATCAACACCACTTAGCAGGGAGCCCAAACTTACTCCAAAAGTAACCGTAGGCTGGAGTATAAATTTTTCACATGCTATTAGGTAGGTTGTTGCGGCCTCTGAGTCCTTAGCAAAACGCTGAATTGACAAGCATTAATAATTTTCTGTCAATGGCCATGGCATAACATGTCTTCCACCTCCCACTATGAAAAGACTATTCGATTGGATAATTGACGCCTCTCGTTCCACATAAGTGTCGTGCTCAAGTAGTCAACCTAAACAAACGCTACCAACATTATACACAATTATTTGTCGAAAGAGCCTGAGCGATTTCCACTCCCTAAACTGTTCGGTAATACTCTTTGCGTGTGCAAGTTGATGTATGCCAACGTAGTCCCTTGACTTCATAGTATCTGCTCTATGTTGTCTTACTTCAGTCTGCGGATTAGCATTAGAGCATTGTCCCCGAGGTTCAGTGAAAGCTTACAATAAATCCAAAAAGTGGGATATCTTTTTCAGTATGTTTATATAACTTTTATTTATGTGTATATCTCAACTTTTTGCCCAGCACATTTATAGCTTATTTGATTTTTTTTTAAAAGATTAAATATGCACTGTCGCAATATTATTCCCGCCCCACTGCTCTATAGTGTTTTATTGTTTTTCTTAACTTATACCCTTTATACATCGGTTGGTTTGAAGTAAAATGTAATTTAAATTGTGATTCAAAAACATCAAATAATTAATTCGTATTTTTTGATAGTTCAGCCGAAGGTGTGGTTTTGCACTCCAGGTTGTGGGCGGACTCAAAACTGGATATTGTAGTGGAGTGATAGGAAGGCAATGCGAACTTGTTCCAGCTGCGACCGTTTTCAAACGGCCAACTGTTTGAATTTGATTGATGGCCTTTTCAAATTCTATTATATGTACAAAAGACTATTTGTGTGTTTCTTTCTTTGGTTGCTTAGACTTCAAAACGTTAATTCGATTGTCTCCCCGAATGACCGACCGTGGCTCAATACATAATTTGTTTCATATTATATTTTTTTTACGTAAAATCTAAACACGCCTAAAAAATACCGTCCCATTTTAATTAATTGAACTGTTGTTTTTTAAATTTTCTTAACTTCTCAACAACTCTCGAAACTTTGTGGATCGCATTTGGAAATATATATATATAGATATTATTAATCTACTATTGGTTATTGAAATAACATGGGAACTTTTTTTGTGTTTCAAATCTTACAAGAGGCGGAGCATTATACCAACACTTCTCACCTTAGAGGAGCTTTAAATCTCACGTATCTCAAGGCCTTACGTAAACTTCAAGGAGTGAATCTAATTCTTTTTGTCTCACATACCCCCCAATAGATGGCTTGTTCGGAGGCCTTCGAGGATTATAAGCCGACCGCCCTATTGTTATCCACTGGACGCCCTAAAAGGTTATTTTCAACTCCTTCCTAAGCAAAAGATTATCTCATCTTGCCCACAGTCACCCATTTGTAAACTCTCGCCTTAACACCCTGTCATTGCTTTGTGTGTTATAGTCAACAACCCATTCTCCGCACACCAGTTCCACATCGTAGCCACCTGAATTCACCAATTCCTATCACTTGTGGTCACTGCTCTTTGGGTCGTGCAAGTGTGATTGCATCGATGTCTGTACCTGTCGTCCTTTCTTACCTATACAGTTGACTATATCAGTTCGTTTCATTATCTAACGTCAGAGGAGCATATTTTGCCACTGTATGTGTTCGTGAGTGGACTTGCAACTTTTTTTCAAAAAATTTTTCCCTTCCCCCAAAGGGGATATTTTGTTTTAATAATTTTAATACTACATTATTACCTCATTTCCAGCATTTAGACTTAATGTTTTTTTTTTTAAAGATACGTACGCCTGCCAATATAGTCATGCAGGCTCTATCATGATTTATTGTTGTTTTGAAATTTTTAAACATATAAATCGTGTTGAAGTAAATTATTTACCTGTGATTAAAACATCACAAAAATCATTGGCTTTGTCACATATATACTAATTTCAGCTTTGCATTAGTTTGTTTTGAACCCCAGGTTGTACCGGTTGGACTCAAGAAATAGCTACTGTAGTTGGAGTGCAGGCAATGCGAACCTGTGACGGCTGCGAAAGTTGTCAGGCAGCCGTCCTGTGAACTTGATTGATCGACTTTTTTTCTTTCCCACAATATCCCTTTTCTTACGTTGCCAAAGTAGATACTTGGGTGTTTAGTGATTTTGGTTGCTTTTAAATTTCAAACCTAATTTGATTGTCTCCCCGAATGTAGACCAGTGGCGTCAAAAATAATATTTCGTTATATATTGTTGTAAATAAAATTAAAGAGATAAATTTTTAAAATTATTCTTAGTTTTGAAATTTTAAATTCTAAAAACTCTAAAGACATTGGATTGGGGCCCCATTTGAATATACATAACAAAAAACTTTTATTGAAAGAAAAAACCGGAGGTATCCTTTTTTTTGTTTACAATATCCTTCGGAAGGCGGAAGCAAAATTCTCCAAACAACCTTAGAAGTAGTACAACCCTTACTCCTATTTCTGAGGTTAACCCTTAGGCGAATACAATTTCTCAACATCCAATAGATGAGTGTTCGGATTTTTCCCTTCGGCCCCTTGAGTTGCACTATAAATGCGGCAAAGTATACTATAGCTTATCCTCAATGGAAGGCATATATAAAATGTACCTTCTAGGAAATTATTCTTTATTCCCCGCCCAGTTGGACACATTATGCGTTATCTTATTACAGCATTATAATCAATTCGAGGCTTCAGAACAACAAGCTCTAAATCTATCGGATGTGAGTTCTAAATTTTTAGTAATCCTAAGTTTTCTTTTACTCCTTACAATTAGTTTATTTCTTCTTAGAGTTCGTTGGTTATTATTAAATTCAGGACCTTACCGGTACCAGATTTGAAATACACAATTTAAATACGACCGCATTCTACTGGAGTTTTACACATAACCAAATTTTTTTATATATATTTCAAACATCGCAATGTTATATAAAGTTCTTAGATTTTTTCCAATCTTGTGAAAATTCACAAAACACGTAAACAATGAATTTTTTTGTAACAATTTTTATTTCTTTAATTATTATTTTAAAAACTATGTAATAACCGAAATATATTCTGTATTGAGACTACTGGAGTCACACATTTCGGGCAGACATCAAACTAACGTTTGAAGTTAGGCAACCAAACTAAAGATAAACAACCACAAGACTATCTTTTGAAACAATAATAATCGAAAATTTGAAAACGTCAATCAAGCAAGGTCACAGGACGGCTGCTTACAAACTTTTGCAGCCGTAACAGAAGTTCGCATTGCCTTCAACTCCAACTACAGTAGCTATTTGTTGCGTCAACGCACAAACGCAGGGTTGCACAAAACACACAACTTCGCCTAAACAGCATGAAATACAATAATTATTTGATGTTTTGAATCAAGCTTAAATTAAATTTACTTCAACTTAGTCTATGTTATATTCCTAAACACTTAAAGCAGATTATAGAGGCAAGGTTTGGAATATAAGGGCCAGTCATACGTGGATCTTCCGAAAACAAAAAATTAAATAATAATGTGGGAAATGAGGTAAATAAATATATATTTAAATATATAATACTGTGTGTTATCTTAATTTGGTTTGATTAGACATCAAAGTGAATTGCTTGTCTCCCCCGCTGCAGACAGTGGCGTCAATAAATATATTTTCATAATATATAAAAATAACAAAAATAAAAATAAAGAGATAAATAGTTACAAAATTATGTTAGTTTGAAATTTAAAAATTCTAAAAATATAAGAAACTTGGATTTTGAATTTTGAAATAATATAAAAAACGTTGTTATTGAACAACGTGAGAGGTGGTGGTACTTTTTTTGTGTTTCAAATAATACCCCAAGCCGGAAATTAATCAAACAACCTTTAGAAGAGGTAAACTTACTCCAAGAGTAACTTAGGCTGAACATAAAATTCTCAATGCTATAGATGAGCTTGTTGGAGGCTCGGTGATTCAATGCGGCGGAAAAAGAAAATTGTTGTGCAAGGAAGGCATAAAATGTCTTCCAACTTCACTATGAACAGATACGAGTTGTGGATGCGATTGTAAGCCTCTATAAAACACTCATGTCATGCTCTGGTCGTCAAATGAACAAAACAGTACAAAATTACAAACATGTAGCGCAAATGAACTATCGGTTCCATCATCAACTTGATTGATGGCCTTTTCAAAATTTTTATATTATTGTTGCAAAAGTCTAGTACTAATGGTTTCTTTTCTTGTTAGTGTGGACTTCAAGCATTCATTTGATTGTGTCCCCGCATGCGACGTGCGTTCAATAATAATATTTTCTTAGTTTATTTTTTTTTACATAAAATTAAGAGATAATTTCAAAAATTACTTGTTAGTTTTGAATTTTTAAAAATTCTCAAAAACTACGCACTTTGGTTGGCTTTTGAAATATATATCAAAGATTGTATTAAAACAACATGAGGTAAAAACCCAAATCACATTTTTCACCCCCTTTAAACACTTTCTTGTGCTTCCAACTATTCCTTCGTGCATAAGGCCCCACCAATGAAGGTGGCCAAGGCCCTTAGACGGCGCTACACTTACTCCAAAGAGTAAACTTAGTAGGTGAACCAATAATTCCTATCACCATATTGCTATAGCTTGATGACTGGTTTGGTTCTTTTTCTCCCTTTCTCCCCCGGCCCTCGATTGCAGATATAATGCCGGCTTCTGGAAAGACAATACACATGTTGTCCACTGGAGGCGTAAACTGTTTCCAATTGTCAATATGAAAAGATACCGCGCTTTTAGAAACCGATTGTAACGCTTACATTAAAAATATGCCATGCAACTAGTAGTCAAATAAAACAAACAGATATAGCCTTATAACTATGAAACAAAGGGGACTTAGTTGCCAATCATCAACTTGCACAACACCAAAGAGCATTGACCACAGTGATATTGTTTGTCGCGAATGTAGAAGTTGGTCACATGACCACTCAACTTTCTTGACATTATATTATTTATAATCAAATACAGAATTACATTTTTAAAAAAATTGTAATTGTTGTTTTGGAAATTTTGAGAAAATCATAAACAACATCTTAAGCAACTTGGCTTTGATTTTCATGTTTGAAATATATATAAAAAATGTTATTGAAACAACCATGAGGGTACTTTTTGTGTTTCAAATTCATACCACCAAGGCCAGAGGAATTAATCCAAACAAAAACTTAGTGAGGTAAACTTACTCCAAAGAGAATTAGGATGAATAAAATTTCTCACATGCTATAGATGGCTTGTTGGGAGGCCTCGAGTGTATAATTCGGAAGGAAAGAAAAAATTGTGTCCAATGGAAGGCATAAATGTGCTTCCCACTCTCACAATGAAAAGAGACTCGGTTTGGATACGATGTAAGCTTCGTTAAACACTAATGTCATGCTATGATAGTCAATAAACAAAAGTTAAAAAATCACAAACAGTAGCAAATGAAACTACGATTCCATTCATCAACTGATTGATGGACTTTTCAATTTTCTATTAGATCGTGCAAAAGTATAATACTTATTGTTTATCTATTTTTTTTTGCTGTTAGACTTCAAGCATTAATTTGATTGTGTACCCAATGTAGACCGTGGCGGTCAATAAAATAATATTTTTTATTTATTTTTTTAAATAAATTAAAGAGATAATCTTTCAAAAAATTAATTGTTCGTTTGAATTTTAAAAATTCTAAACAATCTAAGAACTTTTTGGTTGCATTTTGGAATTATTATAAAAGATTGTCTTTTTTAAAAAAAACATGAGGGTACTTTTTTGTGCTTCAAATATTACAGCCAGCCAACAATGAAGGAAAAGCCCTTAGCAGGAGTCAACTTACTCCCAAAGAGTAAACCTAGGATGAATATAATAAATTTCACCTGCTATAGATGAGCTGGTTGGCGGCCCTCGAGTGATTATAAAGCGGAAAGAAACATGTTGTCAATGGAGGCGTTATTTTTTAAATGCTTCCACTCTCACTATGAAAAAGATACCGCTTTAGAATCCGATTGTAGCTTCATTAAAAACTCATGTATTGCTCGGTAGTCAAATAACACAAACAGACTATAGCATTATAAATATGAAAAAAAAGGGCTATTGTTGCCAATACTTCAACGTGCCACAACACAAAGAGCATGACACAAGTGATGATTGTGTCTCGACTGTAGACAGTGGCGTCAATGATACTCCTTTTTATTATTTATTTTTATACTAATAATACAAGGAGACTAAATTTTTTTAAAAAAACTTACATTGTTAGTTGAAGCTGAAAATTGTACTAAAAAATCTAAGAACTTTGGATTTGCATTTGATAATAATTAAACATTTGTCTTGCAACAACTGAGGGGTAATTTTTTTGTTCAACTAATACACCAAGGCCGGAAATTAATCCACAACACTTAGAGAGGTAAATCTCCAAAGAGTCAACTTAGGATGGATATAAAATTTATCACATGCATAGATGAGCTTGTTTGGCGCATTCGGTGATGATAAATGCGCGCGAAAGAAAAATTGTGTCCAAAGGAAGGACATAAAAATGTCTTCCAACCTCACATGAAAAGAGACCTGGTTGGACGATTGATTAAGCTCTCGTCTTAAACATCATGTTCATTGCTCTGATAGTCAACTAAACAAACAGTTAAAAATCACAAACAGGTAGAGCAAATGATATCGATGC
>NW_026651786.1:0-17262 GCF_029873635.1 Malania oleifera | reverse complement strand
GCGTTTGGGTTTAGGGTTTAGGGTTTAGGGTTTAGGGATTAGGGTTTAGGGTTTAGGTGTTTAGGTTTTATGGTATAGGTTTTAGGCGTTAGGGTTTTTGTTTAAGGGTTTAGGGTTTTGGGTTTAGGGCTTAGGGTTTAGGGTTTTAGGTTTAGGGTTTTGGGTTTGATGGTTACGGTTTAGGATTTAGGGCTTAGGGTTTAGGGTTAGAGGGTTTAGGGTTTAAGGTTTCCGGTTTAGGGTTTAGGGTTTGTGGTTAGGGTTTGGGTTTAGGGTTTTGGGTTTTGGGTTTAGGGTTTAATGTTTAGGGTTTAGGTCCTAAGGTTTAGGGTTTAGGGTTTATGATTTAGTGTTTAGGGTTTGGGGTTAGGATTTAGGGTTTAGGGTTTAGGGTTTAGGATTTAGGGTTTAAGGTTTAGTGTTTAGGGTATAGGGTTTAGTGTTTAAGGTTTAGGGTTTAGGGTTTAGGGTTTAGGGTTTAGGGTTTTAGGGTTTACGGTTTTGTGCTAGGGTTTAGGGTTTAGGGTTCAGGGTTTTGGGTTTTGGGTTTTGGTTTTTGGGTTTTGGGTTTGGGGATTAGAGTTAGGGTTTTGGGTTTAAGGTTTAGGGCTTACGATTTAGGGTTTAAGGTTTAGGGTTAGGGTTTAGGGTTTAGTGTTTAGGGTACAGGGTTTAGGGTTTAGGGTTTACAGTTTTTAGGGTCTACGGTTTAGGGTTTAGGGTCTAGGGTTAAGGGTTTAGGGTTTAGGGTTAGGGTTTTGTGTTTAGGGCTTAGGGCGTAAGGTTTAGCGTTTAGGGCTTAGGGTTTAGAGTTTGGCTTTAGGGTTTTGGGCTTTGGGTTTAGGATTTTGGGTTTAGGATTTTGGGTTTAGGAGTTAGGGTTTAGTATTTAGGGTTCTGGGTTTAGGGTTTTAGGGTGTACAGTTTAGTGCTAGGGTGTACGATTTACGGTTTAGGGTTTAGGGTTTTCGTTTTTGGGTTTTAGGGTTTTGGATTGAAGGTTTACGATTTAGGGTTTTGGGTTTTGGGTTTGTGGTTTTGGGTTTTGTGTTTAGGTGTTTAGGTTTTAGGGTTTAGGGTTTAGTGTTTTGGATTTAGGGTTTAGGATTAGGGTTTAGGGTTTAGGGCTTAGGGTTAGGGTTTACGGTTTTCGATTTAGCGTTTACGGTTTAGGGTTTAGGGTTTAGTGTTTAGTGTTTAGGGTTTAGGGTGTTGGTTTTAGGGTTTAGGGTTTAGTGTTTAGGGCTTAGTGTTTAGGGTTTTAGGATTTAGGGTTTAGTGCTAGGGTCTTGGGTTTAAGGCTTAGTGTTTAAGGTTTAGGGTTAGGGTTTGGGGTTTAGGGTTTTTGTTTTTGGGTTTTTGGGTTTAAGATTTAGGGTTTAGGGTTTAGGGTTTTCGGTTTAGGGTTTTGGATTTAGGGTTAGGGTTTAGGGTTTAGCGTTTAGGGTCTAGGGTTTATAGTTTAGGGTTTAGGTGTTTAGGTTTTAGGGTTTAGGTTGTAGGGTTTAGGGTTTAGGGTTTAGGATTTAGGGTTTAGGGTTTGGGGTTAGGGTTTGAGTTTATTGTTTAGGGTTTAGGGTTTAGGGTTTAGGGTTACGCGTCTTGGGTTTAGGGTTTAGTGTTTAGGGTTTGGAGTTGGGATTTAGGGTTTAGGGTTTAAGGTTTAGGGTTTAGGGTTTGGGGCTTAGGGTTTAGGGTTTTAGGGTTTAGGGTTTAGTGCTAGGGTTTAGGGTTTAGTGTTTAGGGTTTAGGGTTTAGGATTTTGGGTTTTGGGTTTAGGGTTTAATGTTTAGGGTTTAGGGTTTAGAGTTTAGGGTTTAGTGTTTTGTGTTTAGGGGTTAGGGTTTTGGGTTTTAGGGTTTTGGGTTTAGTGTTTAGGGCTTAGGGTTTAGAGTTTTGGCTTTAGGGTTTAGGGTTTTGGGTTTAGGATTTAGGGTTTAGGATATAGGGTTTAAGATTTAGGGTTTAGTATTTAGGGTTTTGGGTTTAGGGTTTTAGGGTTTACGGTTTAGTGCTATGGTTTAGGATTTAGGGTTTAGAGTTTAGGGTTTAGGGTTTTCGTTTTTGGGTTTTAGGGTTTAGGTTTGAAGGTTTACGATTAAGGGTTTCGTATTTAGGGTTTTGGGTTTAGGGTTTGTGGTTTTGGGTTTTGGGTTTAGATGTTTAGGTTTTAGGGTTTTGGGTGTTGTGTTTAGGGTTTAGGTTTTAGGCTTTAGGGTTTAGGGTTTAGGGCTTAGGGTTGGGGTTTACGGTTTTGGGTTTAGCGTTTACGGTTTAGGGTTTAGGGTTTAGTATTTAGCGTTTAGGGTTTAGGGTTTAGTGTTTAGTGTTTAGGGCTTAGGGTTTAGGGTTTTAGGGTTTAGGTTTTAGTGTTTAGGGTTTATGGTTTAGTATTTAGGGTTTAGGGTTTAGCGTTCAGGGTTTTGGATTTAGGGTTTAGTGTTTAGGGTTTAGGGTTTTAGGGTTTTGGGTTTAGGATTTAATGTTTAGCGTTTGGTATTTTGGGTTTTGGCTTTAGGGTTTTGGGTTTTGGGTTTAGGGTTTAACGTTTACGCTTATGGGTTTAGGGCTAAGGATTTAGGATTTAGGGTTTAGCGTTTAAGGTTTCGGGTTTAGGGTTTAGGGTTTAGGGTTTAGATATTTAGGTTTTAGGGTTTTGGTTTTAGGGTTTAGGTTTTAGGGTTTAGGGTTTAGGGTTTAGGATTTAGGGTTTTGGATTTTGGGTTTAGGTTTTAGGGTTTAGGGTTTAGTGTTTACTATTTTGGGATTAGGGATTAGGGTTTTGGGTTTAGGGTTTAAGATTTAGGGTTTAGGGTTTAGTGTTTAGGATTTGGGGTTATAGGGTTTAGGTTTTGGGGTTTAGGGCTTAGGGTTTAGGGTTTAGGGTTTAGGGTTTAGAATTTAGGGTTTAGTGTTTAGTATTTTGGGTTTAGGGTTTAGGGTTATAGGGTTTAGGGTTTAAGGTTTATGATTTAGGCTTTAGGGTTCGGGGTTAGGGTTTGGGTTTATGGGTTAGGATTTAGGGTCTAGGGATAAGTGTCTAGGGTTTAGGGTTTTGGGTTTAGGGTTTAGTGTTTAGGTTTTGGGGTTGGGATTTAGGATTTAGGGTTTAGGGTTTAGGGTTTAGGGTTTAGTATTTAGGGTTTAGGGCTTAGGATTTAGGGTTTAGGGTTTAGGGTTTAGGGTTTAGGGTATGGGGTTAGGGTTTGGGTTTATGGGTTAGGATTTAGGGTCTAGGGATAAGTGTCTAGGGTTTAGGGTTTTGGGTTTAGGGTTTAGTGTTTAGGTTTTGGGGTTGGGATTTAGGTTTTAGGGTTTACGGTTTAGTGTTTACTATTTTGGGATTAGGGATTAGGGTTTTGGATTTAGGGTTTAAGATTTAGGGTTTAGGGTTTAGGGTTTAGGATTTGGGGTTATAGGGTTTAGGTTTTGGGGTTTAGGGCTTAGGGTTTAGGGTTTAGGATTTAGGGTTTAGAATTTAGGGTTTAGTGTTTAGTATTTTGGGTTTAGGGTTTAGTGTTTAGGGTTTAGGGTTATAGGGTTTAGGGTTTAGGGTTTATGATTTAGGGTTTAGGGTTCGGGGTTAGGGTTTGGGTTTAGGGTTTGGGGTTTAGGGTTTAGGGTTTAGAGTTTAGGGTTTAGGGTTTAGGGTTTAGGGTTTGGGGTTGGGATTTTGGGTTTAGGGTTTAGGTATTTGGGTTTTGGGTTTAGGGTTTGGGGCTTAGGGTTTAGGGTTTTAGGATTTAGGGTTTAGTGCTAGGGTTTAGGGTTTAGGGTTTGGGGTTTAGGGTTTAGGGTTTAGTGTTTTGCATTTAGGGTTTAGGGTTTAGGGTTTAGGGTTTGGGGTTGGGATTTTGGGTTTAGGGTTTAGGTATTTGGGTTTTGGGTTTAGGGTTTGGGGCTTAGGGTTTAGGGTTTTAGGATTTAGGGTTTAGTTGCTAGGGTTTAGGGTTTAGGGTTTAGGGTTTAGGGTTTAGGGTTTAGTGTTTTGCATTTAGGGTTTAGGGTTTAGGGTTTAGGGTTTAGTGTTTAGTATTTAGGGTTTAGGGTTTAGGATTTAGGGTTTAGGGTTTAGGATTTAGGGTTTAGGGTGTGGGGTTATGGTTTGGGTTTATGGGTTAGGGTTTAGGGTCTAGGGATAAGCGTCTAGGGTTTAGGGTTTTGGGTTTAGGGTTTAGTGTTTAGGTTTTGGGGTTGGGATTTAGGGTTTAGGGTTTATGGTTCAGGGTTTAGGGTTTAAGGTTTACGGTTTAGGGTTTATGGCTTAGGGTTTAGGATTTTAGGGTTTTGGGTTTTGCGTTTAGGGTGTAAGGTTTAGGGTTTAGGGTTTAGGGCTTAGGGTTTAGATTTTAGGGTTTAGTGCTTAGTATTTAGGGTTTACGGTTTACGGTTTAAGGTTTAGGGTTTAGGGTTTAAGATTTAGGGTTTAGGGTTTGGGGTTAGGGTTTGGGTTTATGGTTTAGGGTTAAGCGTCTAGGGTCTAAGGTTTTTGGTTTAGGGTTTAGTGTTTAGGGTTTGGGGTTGGGATTTAGGGTTTTGGGTTTGGGGTTTCGGGTTTAGGGTTTAAGGTTTAGAGTTTAGGGTTTGGGGCTTAGGGTTTAGGGTTTTAGGGTTTAGTTCTAGGGTTTTGGGTTTAGGGTTTAGGGTTTAGGGTTTAGGGTTTAGGGTTTTCGGTTTAGGGTTGAAGGTTTAGGGTTTAGGGTTTAGGGCTTAGGGTTTAGAGTCTAGAGTTTATTTTTTAGTATTTAGGGTTTAGGGTTTAGGGTTTAGGGTTTTGGGTTTAGGGTTTAGGGTTTAGGGTTTAGGGTTTAGGGTTTAGGGTTTAGGGTTTAGGCTTTAGTGTTTAGTATTTAGGGTTTAGGGTTTAGGGTTTAAGGTTTCGGGTTTAGGGTTTGGGGCTTAGGGTTTAGGGTTTTTGGGTTTAGGGTTTAGTGCTAGGGTTTTGGGTGTAGAGTTTAGGGTTTAGGGCTCAGGATTTTGGGTTTAGGATATACGGTTTAGGATTTAGGGTTTAGCGTTTACGATTTTGGGTTTAGGGTTTTAGTGTTTTGGGTTTCAGGCTTAGGATTTAGTGTTCGGGGTTACAGTTTGGGTTTAGGGTTTAGGGTTTAGGGTTTAGGGTGTAGCGTTTAGGGTTTAGCATTTAGGGTTTAGTGTTTACGATTTGTGGTTGGGATTTAGGGTTTAGGGTTTAGGGTTTAGGGTTTAGGGTTTGGGGCTTAGGGTTTAGGGTTTTAGGGGTTTAGGATTTTGGGTTTAGTGCTAGGGTTTAGGGTTTAGGGTTTAAGGTTTAGTGTTTAGTATTTAGGGTTTAGGGTTTAGCGTTATGGGCTTTAGATTTAGGGTTTAGGGTTTGGGGTTAGGGTTTGGGTTTAGGGTTTAGGGTTAAGCGTCTAGGGTTTTGGGTTTTAGGTTTAGGGTTTAGTGTTTAGGGTTTGGGGTTGGGATTTAGGGTTTAGGGTTTAGGGTTTTGTGTTTTGGGTTTTGCGTTTAGTGTTTAGGGTTTAAGGTTTAGGGTTTAGGGTTTGGGGCTTAGGGTTTATGGTTTAGGGTTTAGGTTTTAGGGTTTAGGGTTTAGGGTTTTGGTTTTAGGGTTTAGGGTTTAGGGTTTAGTGTTTAGTATTTAGGGTTTAGCGTTTAGGGTTTAGGGTTTAGGGTTTAGTATTTAGGGTTTAGGGTTTAGGATTCAAGGTTTTGGGTTTAGGGTTTTGGGTTTTGCGTTTTGGGTTTAGGGTTTAGGGTTTAGGGCTTAGGGCTTAGGTTTTAGAGTTTGGGGTTTAGTGTTTAGTATTTAAGGTTTAAGGTTTAGGATTTAGGGTTGAGGGTTTAGGGATTTTAGGGTCTAGGGTTTAGGATTTCGGGTCTAGGGTTTAAGGTTTAGAGGTTACGGTTTAGGGTTTTGGATTTTTGGTTTAGGGTTTAAGGTTTATGGTGTTGGGTTTAGGGCTTAGGGTTTTAGGGTTTTAGGGTTTAGGGTTTACTGCTAGGTTTTAGCGTTTAGGGTTAGGGTTTTGGGTTTTGGATTTATGGTTTAGGGTTTAGGATTTAGGGTTTGGTGTTTAGGGTTTTGGATTTAGGGTTTAGGGTTTAGGGTTTAGGGTTAGGGTTTAGGCAGTACAAAAAATAATGTTATTAGTGATGGTTTTCAATGTGTCGCTATACCTACCGTTACTAATACATATTAGTGACAAATTTTTCAAATCGTTACTAATAAAAGAGTATTAGTGACGGATTAAAACCGTCACTAAAGGCCTAGGCCCGTTACTATAGATTGTGCACCGTATTGACAAAAATCGTCACTAAAGCCATAGTATTAGTGACAGTCAAAACCGTCACTTATTATCCATTATTAGTGACGGTGCTAAATTCGTCATTATTGCTCAACTATTAGTGAAGATTCTGAAACCGTCACAATTACTCATTAATAGTGACGATTTCAAAATCGTCACTATTGATTTATTATTAGTCATGTTTTTTAAAACCGTCACTATTGGTCTATTGGTAGTGACGATTTTAGAATCGTTACTATTGCTCTGCCTTAGGATTTAGTGACGATTTTAAACCGTCACTAAAGCGTATTAGTGACAATTTTGAAATCCTCACTAATACTTAGATTGCACAATTAATAGTGATGTTAATTTTTTTTCCAATGATTAATTCCTGTAAAAATCTGTAATTAAATTACATTTACATCAAACCATAATTGTAATAAAATTCTTAAATTATTCAAAATTCTAATTCAAATTTAAATACATTTATTATAAAAATTCAAATTCAAATTCAAATTCAAATTCAAATACAAATATATTAAACAAATTCAAATTTAAATACAAATACATTATAAAAATTTAAATTTAAATACATTTCATTTGTTTAGATAAAAAAAAAAGTGGAAAGCTGCATTTGAGTTGCATGACATCGTCCTAACGTTGTCACAGTTGCAAACCTTACAAAATAAAAAAGTTGAAAAAATTAGTATACAGTTTTTAAAAATAAATCACTACCTACCACATATACAAGCATAAAAAATAAATCACATCACTAGGATTATTAGGATGGGGAGACGCACATATTGTGTTTGCCCTTCCATCTCCTTAATAATTAATGGATCTCTCCCGAAAGAGATGGGCCTTATTTATTTTATTTTAGGCAGCATTAGTACAGTTTCTGATTAATAATACTAAATAAATAAAATTTTGAACAGCTGAACTGATTAATAATTACTGTTTGTTTTGCTTTGATCCTTTACTTGAATCACTTGGTTGCCTCAAATATGTATCCTTCTTCAGCTCATTGTAAACTAGATTATTATATGTTTTAAGAAAAAAATTCTAAATTGATTCTTTTATAAATGCATAGAGGCAGTGCCTAGTAGAGGGATTTGTAAATCACATTTTTGTAGTTCTATTTTTAGTTTAAATTTTATGCTTGGAAAAATATACAAAGAAATAGGATTAACCAGATTCACAATTCTAAAAATAAAAATAAAAAGACGTTTTGTACAAAAAGTGGTTGTCAGATTTGGTGAGAATCTATAAGCAATTGGAAAGAAGTACTGTTATTGCCCTTTGTTTATAATTTTTCATTTAAATACGAACAATTGATTAAAATAAGAAAATATTAGATTCACTTGCACTTTTATTCATGCCAAGTAACCATATTGGATTTTTAAAATGGAATGAGTTCAATTCTATTACACTTTATTAGCAATAAGGGTGCCACACATGATCAGACCTCAAATGACAGCTCATCATCAAATATTTTTTGTTACAGCCAGAATCCTCCAAAATAATTTTCAGTTAAATACTGAGATATGCTACAAAATATTCCTTCTTGATGTATATAAATACCATGTCTGTATCAAATATTACATATATGAGAATGATACAATTCCTCTCAATGTTATTTTATTTTCTCTGTTTTTGTCATGGTATCAAAGCTAGCTAGGATAGTCCATCGTTCTAGGTCTTTCAGTCCAAAGCTTATAAAACTTTTCTTCCATGGATGAAAATCCTAAACAAATATTTCGCCCACAAACTTCATTGCTGTCAAATTAAACCATGAAAGTTATCTTCTGTGGAAGGCACAAATCATGCCCTACCTCAGAGGACAGAACTTGTTCAGCTATATGTTGATGAGACCATTGTTCATTTTGAAGAACACAACAGTGGTGCACCAACTAGGACAGCAGCCCTTCTGCGTGCTAACCAACCAACCAGCGATAAGAAGGGTAAAACAGCCCCAAGTAAACCTGAAATGCTATAGATGCTTCGATATTGGCCACGAGTCCAATGAGTGTCCAAAGAAGGTTGAAGGCAGAGTTAGCCTTGCTGAGGATCAAGAGGCTGCCTGTGAAGAAAAAACTGCAATTCTTGAGGACCAAAAGCAGCAACTACAAGATGAAAATGATGTGGCAAAATAAGAGATTGAGGGTGATGTCCTTGGTGAGTCTTTAGTCATTTGAAGGTCATTACTTTCTCTTCTAGCCAGTAGCGACACATGGCAACATAAAAATATCATTTGAACTAGAGGCACAGCGGGTGGAAAGCTTCGCAACTTAATAATTGATAGTGAGAGCAGTGAGAACATGGTTTGCCAAGAGAAGGTAGACAAGCTGGGATTGAAAAAAGAGGGACATCAACAGCCATACCACATTCTATGGTTCAACAAAGGAAATGAGGCAATTGTCTCTTTGAGATGCCTTGTCAATTTCTCAATCGGTTCCTTTATGAAATCTGTTTATTGTCTTGTGGCTCCTATGGATGCATATCATATTCTTCTTGAGTGGCCTTGGAAATATGATAGAGGCACAATCCATGATGGTATCAAGAACACTTATTCATTTTTTATTAAGGACGGTGAGAAAATGGTTGTTCACCTGCTCCTAACTAAGAAGGGTTTTGCTGAAAAAAATGAAAGTGGGCTGGGTTACATCCTTCTTCAAAAGGAGTGTAAGATGCAATTTGTGTTCCTAAATGATGTTGAGGAGATTTTTGATGAGTTAAAAAATGTGATGCCAGATTTTTGGAGTATTGGACTCTGAACGTGAAGTCTAACCTCCACCTTACTAATACTATTTCTTTTGCACAAAGTGTTTTTTGTTGGAGAGAGGCAGATTGTGTATGTTATTTTTAGTAGACATTTAAGTGGTAGGATGTTCGTTGTATAGAGAAAAAGGGCATTGTGTTCAAATTAGATTTTCTAATTTTGAGAAGGCGTGTGATTGAGCTAGTTGTGAGTTCTTGGATAGAGTGCCTTTGAGGAAGGGGTTAGGTGTTACGTGAGGAATTGGACAAGGGGCTGTTTATCTAATGCTTTTGTGAACCACCAATATGGATTGCAATATCTAATGAATGTGCATTCTAAATTAACTAAGTCTACGTTGCCTTATTTATTATGATTCCTAAGATTCACTCATCCTTTCAAAAATATTTTAACATTAAACGAC
Source organism: Malania oleifera (assembly GCF_029873635.1). Classification (NCBI taxonomy): domain Eukaryota; kingdom Viridiplantae; phylum Streptophyta; class Magnoliopsida; order Santalales; family Ximeniaceae; genus Malania; species Malania oleifera. Next base: position 7,814 of record NW_026651786.1, on the reverse strand, counting down.
TAAGCCTATCTTTTCTTTTTGTTTGGTCAAATTTTAATGCAATTTCGGAAGCATGCTGTCTGTAAATTGGACGTTTTCCCATAAAACCTGCACCTGATAGGTTCAAATAGAGCATTTATAACAAGTTGAAGGCACACGAGAACCTATATCCACTACCAGCATACAATACACATCAACTGCATCCGCCATGCATTAGGCATTCTAGACTAGCATGCAACCATCTAGCATATTCACGATAGTATTACATGCCAACCATATCTTAAATTCAGAATATAATTAAAAAGCAGAGAATAGTGCTTAAGTTTCCATTTGTTCGACGAAGAGAAGATAAGGCAGTGTAATCAATGGGGAAGGAGAGAATGAAGTGGAATTAGACTTGTGGGTTAATGGGTATTTCTGAAAATGTGACAGGTTTGAATTCAGCTTATGTAAAAATGTCTTTTTTTGTCAACTCATGATATGCTATGGTCATTAATTTGGCAGTCACTCAGGTGGGACAATTCATGAAGTTTGAAGAAGCATCGGAAACATCTTCGAGACATGGTGGGATGACAACTGCAGGGACAGTTCCTGTCCCTCAGTTGCCAAAATTACAAGAAAATGTGTGCAACTTCTTCTTTTTTGGGGGGGGGGGGGTGTTGGGAGTTTAACTAACTAAGCGTAGCCTGCATGGCTTCTATATAGTTGCTGGATTTTGTTCCATGTGTTGGACAAGTTGAATATTTAGAAGTAATAGTCGAGGTAGTAGTGGTGATAAGCAGTAAAATCTTAATTATGTTCAGTTTTTCCAAAACAACTGACTATAACTAAGATTTTACTGCTTATCACCACTACTACCTCGACTATTACTTCTAAAGATTCAAGTTGTCTAATACACGAAACAAAATCCAGCAACTATACAGAAGCCATGCAGCCTGTGCTCAGTTAGTTTAACCCCCAACCCCCCCCCCCCGGGCCCCTAAAAAGATGAAGCTGCACACATTTTCTTGTAATTTTGGCAACTGAGGGATAGGAACTGCCCCTGCAGTTGTCATCCCACCATGTCTCGAAGATGTTTCCGATGTTTCTTCAAACTTCATGAATTATCCCACCTGAGTGACTGCCAAATTAATGACCATAGCATATCATGAGTTGACAAAAAAAGATGTTTTTACATAAGCTGAATTCAAACTTGTCACATTTTCAGAAATACCCATTAACCCACAAGTCCAATTCCACTTCATTCTCTCCTTCCCCATTGATTACACTGCCTTATCTTATCCTCGTCCAACAAATGGAAACTTAAATATCTTCAAACTTCATATATTCCCACACGTAAGTGCCTGCCAAATGAGCATAGCATATAATGAGTTGATAAGTTCAAATAGAGCATTTATAAGAAGTTGAAGGCACACGAGAAAGTATATCAACTACCAGCATGCAATACACATCAACTGCATCCGCCATGTAGGAGGCATTCTAGACTAACATGATTTAACATGAAACTCAATTTGTGATCATAATACCTTATAATCAATCAAAGGAGCCACCCACATCATCTTGTCCAGATCGGTGCATCCTTTCCTTTAACCGCGCCTGCCTATCTATCATGGCTTGCATCTGGGCTCGAACAGTGGAGAGGTCCGATCTCAGTTCCGCGTTCTCCATAGCAATCCTATGCATCTGTTGAGACATCTCCTTCTTATCGCACTCGGCCTCTCGACGCTGTCGTTCCATCTCTGCACGAGCCGCCGCACCCATGGATGATGATGTTGTTGGAGCGATGTATCCACTTCCAAGACCTTTCACCCAGCCCCCCCCCCTCGTTGCCCAAGCACTTGGGAAGTGATCTCGAAATCTGTCATATGCGGACTCCCCTTTGAAATAGGTGCATCTCTTAGCTCGACCATCCATGCTTAATTTCAATCATGAAAATGATAAAAAGGAATAAGTAAGAGTACAACTTTGATGTTTTGAATAAAGTAATAAACTAAATCTTTCGCTTCACTTACATGTCGATCCTGCGCACCCTCACACCACTCCCCCGATTGCTGTTGGTGTGTTCTCTGATACAGATCCGATAGCGGGTCCTCTGTGCCAGTCTCGGGATCATGCTACATTATCATATAAGTCATCATTACTATTATGTCATGTAATGGTCAGATAATTTTATATATAGTAATTACTTGGCGATGATTTACAAATAGCCTCGATCCACCGCAATGTGTCGTAGGGAGTTTGCTACGGTTCGCAGCATTGGTTTCACATATGGCCTGCAAGGAAGATGTGATGCCAACATATTAGGGACATCATTCGGAAAAATTAGTGATTAGAATACAAACACATCACTTGATAGCGCGGGTCGTGGAAATGGCGACAGACCACGTCCCAATCTTCTTGGGATATCTTATCGTGTGGCCGCACTTCAGTGTCATCTCCCATCGCTCGAAAATGGGAACGCATTTTTGAGCGATAAATCTTAAATTTATTACACAATTGGACGTTGACCGCCCTCCTCACATGGTCATCCTCGAGGATGTCCATATCAAACTCCTCTTGCATATATAAGTAATACAATTACAATGTTAGACAATTGTTAATTGGCTAGTATATTAAAAGTAAAAAACATTGAAATTAAAAACAGTTATATAGGGTTAGGGAACTTACCAAAATGCGCATGTAAAGGACCATGCGCTGCTCCTAAGTCACGTGGGGCCAACTGAATGCGGTGACTGGAGCATACTGTCGGCATATAATGCCGAGCTCCCTCGTCCACGCAATGCACCAATCGTTTAGCGGGGCGGTGTATCCTGGAGGAATGTCGATCCGAATCCACTGTTTAGTCCTATCCAGGTGCTTCGTCAGTGACATGTTCTTTGCTGCACCATGGCCTGACCTGACCGTGGACGTAGATGCTGAAAGTAGAGTTAATTTAAAAACAACATTATAATCGTACACGTGAATAACTATCATCAATAGTTGACATGTAAATAAATGAATCGTATCCATACCAACACTGCTCATGACGGTTGGAAAATCATCCTGCGTGTCAGTCGCATCAGTGGTATCCATGTCTGGCTGAGGTGCCGATGGCTCAGACAATGGTGCAGCCGTATTAGTAAAAATGGGCTCCGCCAATCTCGAGGATGTCGGATCATCCTCATGCAATGTAGTAGTGGGCCTGAAAGAAAGTCTCCAACGTCGACCTCCTGGTGCCATATCTGCAAATAATTATACAAGTCAATATAAGAAGAACGGATTTTTAAGTTATGTACAGATGTTAGATACATAGTGACAAAAATAGACAAGTACATATATGAAGTACGAATATTAGATGGATGCAGCAGACATGAATTCTTAAGTTATTTACACATGTTAGATACATAGTGACAAAAATAACATGCTTACCCCCCTATACGTCCTCAATATCCGTATCATCCTGACTTTCTAAAGTGTCTTCCGCTTCACTATAGTACTCGATCCCTGTTTCATCTTCCCCATCAGTTTCCTCATCGTCGATGAAGTGAACGTCTATAGAAGGTTCAATTGTAATGTCAGCAGCTCCTACGTATTCTGTCCTAGCACTATCCCTATGCAATGGTATAGGATCAACGCCTTCTTTGACAACATCTATTTCAGATTGCACTGCTGCGTGGATAAATGGCTCATCTTCTTGGAATGCAGCCTCACTGGCACTCATCTCACTATCTACCACTTTTGCAATTGCGTACAAACTTCGAGGAAGAATCTTTTGGGCCACATGCCATTCACCCTTTAATTTGGTGTCTTTAAGGTAAAACACTTGTTCTGCCTGCATCGCAAGCACGAAAGGGTCATTTTGATACCAGGTCTTACTAAAATTGACACAGGTGAAGTAGACATCGGTATTTATCCTAGTTTTTTATTGCCGATGTCCCACCAAGTACACTTGAATAGGTGGACGACTCGGTTTGCTCCATAGCTAAGCTCTATAATGTCGTCCAACACACCAAAGTAGTCAATATCTTCATCTCCTTCAGTGCCTAGCACTGCAACCCCAGAATTTTGGGTTCTTCTATGCAGTTCGAGGGACTTTGTATGAAATCGTAACCCATTAACAATGCAACCGCTGTAGCAGTTAACTTGTTGATCGGGGCCACATGCCAACGCATACAAATCTTTACTTGCCGTTGGTTCTTTATTGTAAAACATGACTGTCATCTATAAAATAAATAGGAGTTTAGAAGAATATCATCAATAGTGAAACCATACATTGCTTCTAATTGAAGCAGTTTTTGTTACTTACACGACTCCTAAACCAATTGATAAACTCCTTCTTATGTCTTTCGTCAACATTCCGTTCATTTTGGGCCAGGAGTTCAGCTTTATATTAGCTATATGCAACAGTAGTACATGTTAATGTCAAGAAAGTATATAAATATGCATATATAAATACAATGGAAAGTAAGGAGTTTGGAACAACGTACTCGATATATGGAACAGTTTCATCACAATTGTTGAGGATGTAAAAATGAGCCTTTTCTAGGTCGTCCATGTCAATGAAATCGTAAACTCGTGCACCTAGAGGGCGAACATTTTCTCGAAATATAGAGCTCCTGGGTTCTTCATCTTCGACATTAATAGCATGAATGTCTACATTTCGCTCATCACGAGTGAACATTGTGTCAATATCATGTAGATACATTAAGCAAAATGCAAGACATTCACTGTCAATGTACGCCTCAATGATTGAACCTTCCGGTCGTGCCTTATTGCGCACGTACCCCTTCAAAGTCGACAAGAACCTGTGCATTTTACGTAGCATTATAGACTTGTAGACACAATGAAGAAAAAAAAATTTAAACTCCCAAATCACATGACCATTATACAAGGACTTTATACTTTACCTCTCAATAGGATACATCCAACGATATTGAACAGGTCCTCCAATTATGGCCTCCCTTGGTAAATGGATAGTTAGGTGGACCATCACATTGAAGAATGCTAGCGAAAAAATTTTCTCCAGTTTGCATAGTATGATCATTATGTCATCCTTACCATTCAAGTACGTTTAGGCTCAATTTTTTGAGCACAACTGCCAAAAAAAGATTCCCAGCTCAATTAGAACTGAGCGAACATCTTCAGTGAAGTGTCCCACAATAAGAATTACGGTAGACTCATTTGTAGAAAGGGTGACATCAAAGTTTCATTCCACATCTTCCCTTCTTCGTGTTTATGCTCGAGCTATTCGATGCATATCCCATCAGGGAGCTTCACTAGTTCACAACCAGTCAAGATTTATTCTTCTCAGTTTTTTCTTTCGAGATGTGTAACAAGATGATGGGCATCAAAATTTTGTCCCCATCACGAAACGGGTGCAACTCAGGTCATATTCCCATATCTCCATATCTCGGAGGTGAGCATTTGCGGTATCCTTTGTCCTTCCCATTTAGATCAAGCAATGTACGCAATGACTCTCAAAATTTTCTTTTCAATGTGCATGACATCCAAGTTTTGCGTATAGAAGATCTTTCCAATAGGCAACTCAATAGAGATGCTTCTCTTTGTCCAATTCAACTCCCGCTCAGTCGTGTTGGGTCTTTTTCTACTAGTCGTGGTTTCCAAATTTCACATTCGATCACCTTAGCTGGTTTCATATCTCTTCCCCCCTATGCAGCTTTGACGGCTACCTTCGTTCGGTTTTTTTCCGATTGAGCTCGACGCCACGATTCCTCCAAGGATCAGTTCGTAGAAACGGCGATGACACATAAAACTATAAGTTGCCTTCCAGCTTCAAGGATAAGGACCCAACCGCCTATTACATACATGCATGCTAAGTACCTTTTTGTGCGCAACCAAATTGATAGGTTCCATATGCGGGGAAATCCATTAATTGTCTACAAGACTGTCAGTCATGCATCGAAATGTTGTCCCGGTGTTGCACTCGAATGTCTCCACTCTGTTTCCCATATTATTCGTTTGTCAACTCGCAATTAATGGAATAGGTAAACATCAATATCATTACCAGTGCTCTCGCCTGGAATCAGCAGAGCTATAAAGAAAGGTTTTTTTTCATACATCACCATGGTGCCTAGTTAGGGCATTATCAATAACTGGCCACATCTAGCTGTGTGGGTCATGTACCAAAAGGATTGAACCCATCTGAAATGCAAGGCCAGTCTGATGTTTCGAGGATCACTAGCAACCCCGGATTCCTTTTACAAATTTTGGGCCCAAGCTTCGTAGTCCACTGGATTGCTAAGGTGTCTCAATCTGGAAGACCATTTCTCTTGAGCCATCTCATATCTGTAGCAGTCTTTTGCACGTTAATAGCCGCAGGGTAATGGACAATTTATTGAAAAACTTTTTTTGGTAATCTTTTACCCTTCTTCTGATTAGTTCTACACCTCGGTTCGTCACATTCCTGGGCACTGTTCGCATTTTCATGTTCACCATAAAAGAGTGCACAATCATACCTACCGCATGTAGTAGGTGTAACCGAACCCAATTCACGCATGTATGTCTTGCACCCCTTAAAAAGACTGGAAGTGTTTTTCATTCCCCCTCCGAAGTGCTTGGCTTAATGAGGCTTAAATGCATGTTGGAATGTGCTAATGAGATACCCTGCTTGTCCTTTCCTGGCTGAAGCACTTTAATAGATACTAAATTTTGAGAACTTTTTACATTTTTGGATAGAGGGGGTACCCTTGCATCCCTCATGGATTATCAAATGGTTTATCGAGTCGATCAATGTACAGGATTCGCAAGGTATAGTCCCCGCTTGAATTAGTTTCATCCCAGTACGCGAACACTGACATCACTCTGTCCACTGCAATCCCCCTTTGCATTCCACACTACGTTTCGAGTACCCTTCAAACGTGTATCACCACCTACTATATTCACCTCTCATCTTTCAGCGTCATTTAAATTATTCGGTCTGAATTGCGTAATCTTCACCGTGGACACCCATCCTTGTGACCTTTCTCCATTCCCAAAAAAAAAAAAAAAAGTCTTACAATGTGAATGGACCATATCAATGTGTTTGAATGTTAATGTTTTGACATTCATTGCAGGACACCTTACTCACTACGAGCTCTGCTGACGAGGATGGGCGCGAACTCTATGAATCATGTACCCTTTCACGTATTACATTGAAAAAACCGACTCAAGCTTCATCCACCTCTTATCCATGTTCATTATTACCCTAAAAAAAATTTAATATGTTTTCAAGTAAATGGTGTTCATTATATTCAGCAGACTGGGTATCATGCATCTTCGTGAATCCTATAATCAACCACATACTCTATAGTGGTACGGATCCTATCACTCATTCAGGAATATTCCATTTACATTGCGCAATCGCTCTTCAATCCTTCATCGTAGTCGTTATAAATTCGCACATCTCCCATGGCTCTCAGAGTACACGATATGGGGAAGTGAAAATTTGGCTAGTCCTTACATCCCTAACAATTGTCACACACCCCACTATGCACCCCGAGAACACAGTATAGACGCGCCTCGAAAATATATAAGGACATTTAACACAAATCGTGAATGATACAACAATGTAAATACAACTTCCTGAACCTTTCCCCTCATTGTCCAATCCAAGAATGGTTGAAATACTCACATGCTAATCGTAAAGAAACAAATAATTAGCATGTCAAGTGGTTAGAGTCATCATAGGATACGAATAACATGAAGAACTCTTGATTTGTCTCACATGTATGATTAAGGAAGGAATGTATGTAACCGTTCTTTGACGGTCTAAACTTCCCATGAATACAAAATTAGTTCATTATTTTGCTTTTGACGTACTTCATAGGACATTTACTTCTTCAGGGAAATCGGCATAT
>NW_026651785.1:0-22420 GCF_029873635.1 Malania oleifera | reverse complement strand
AAACGCAGAACTACGCTCTAACCCTAAACGCTAAACCTTAAACCCTAAACCATAAAACCCAAAACTCTAAACCCTAAACCCTAAACACCTAAACACCTAAAACCTAAACCCTAAACCATAAACCCTAAACAATAAACCCTAAACCTAACCCTAAACCCTAAACCCTAAACCCTAAACCCTAAAACCCAAAACCCGAAAGCCTAAACCCAAAACCCAAAACCCTCAACCCCAAAACCTAAACCCTAAACCCTAAACCCCATTAAATACTAAACAATAAACCCTAAACTCCAAACCCCAAACCCTTAACCCTAAAGGCTTTACGACCCGGAACCCCGGTCCCCCCGAAATCCCAAGCCTATAATTACCGGGGTACGCGTACCCAACGCGCCGAGGAGCCTGGAGATGTTACCCAGCACTACACGCGTCACTGTCTCCCAACCTCCGCAGTGATAACCCAATATACTCAAGCCGTTCGACCGCATCGACCCCGTAGGCTTAAACCTCTCAGCATCCAATGCAAGCAGAGCGATGTCCGACTAGACCACCGGCAATCAGAAGACCGACCGTCGCCGCGCGCCTTATTTTCGGTATTACTGTCGTCCCATGTACCTAACGGGACAAGATGAACTGTACTGACTACCCTTACCTTCATTTTCCTCTCCAACCTAATTGTCGTAATTGAGAGGGAGGGGCGCTTAGCACGACTCGCTGGTGCTTCCAGCATCCAACAAGTAGAGATCGTACAGGATGCATAATAAACTCGACTATGCAGAAAATTTATACTCCTTCCTTCTCCACGCCCCTCACCTGTTCACCCAAGCTGTCTTGTGTCGGTTTTTGCTCCCTAAACCCCAAACCCTAAACCCTAAACACTAAATAAAACCCTAAACGCAAAACCCTAAACCCTTAACCCAAAATACTAAACACTAAACACTAAACCCTAAACCCTAAACCCAAAAACCCTAAACCTTAAACCCTAAATCCAAAACCCTAAACACTAAACCCAAAACCCAAAACCCTAAACCCTAAACCCTAAACACCAAAACCCTAAACCCTAAACCCTAAACCTTAAACACTAAACCTTAAACCCTAATTCCAAAACGCTAAACACTAAACCCAAAACCCGTAACCCAAAACCATAAATCCAAATGCCTAAACCATAAACCCTAGAACCCAAAAAACCTAAACCCTAAACCCTAAACCAAAACCCTAACCCCAAAACACTAAACCCTAAACCCAAAACGCTATAACCCTAAATCATAAACCCTAAACCCTAAACCCTAAACCCTAATCCCTAATCCCTAAACCTTTAACCCTACACCCAAAACCCAAAACCCTAAGCCCTATGCCCTAAACACTAAATACTAAATACTAAACCCGAAACCCTAAACGATATAACCCTAAACCCTAAACCCTAAACCCTAAACACTAAAACCTAAACCCTAAACACTAAATGCTAAACCCTAAACCTTAATACCCTAACCCCCAAAGCCTAAACCCTAAACCCAAAACCCTCAACCCCAAACCCTAAACCCTAAACCCTAAACCCTAAACCCTAAACACTAAATACTAAACACTAAACCCTAAACTCTAAACCCCAAACCCTTAACCCAAAAAGCCTAAACCCAAAACCCAAAACCCTAAAAACTAAATACTAAAACCCTAGACGCAAAACCCTAAACCCAAAACCCTAAATACTAAACACTAAACCTTAAACGCTAAACCCTAACCAAAAAACCCTAAACCTTAAACCCTAAATCCAAAACCCTAAACCCAAAACCCAAAACACTAAACCCTAAACACCAAACCCTAAACCCTAAACCCTAAACACTAAACCTTAAACCCTAATCCCAAAATGCTAAACCCTAAATCCTAAACCCTACACCTTAAATCCTAAACCCTAAACCCTAAACCCTAAACCGGTAACCCAAAACCCAAAATCCAAAAGCCTAAACCCTAAACCCTAGAACCGAAAAACCCTAAACCCTAAACCCTAAACCTTTAACCCTAAACCCAAAACATAAAACCCTAAGCCTTATGCCCTAAACCCTAAATACTAAATACTAAACCCTAAACCCTAAACCCTATAACCCTAAACCCTAAACCCTAAACCCTGAACACGAAACCCTAAAAAAAAAAACCCTAAACCCTAAACCTTAAAACCTAAACCCTAACCCTAAACACGAAACCCTAAAAAAAAACCCTAAACCGTAAACCCTCAAGGTTAAAACCCTAAACCATAAACCCTGAATCTTAAACCCTAAACCCTAATTACTAAACACCAAACCCTAAACCCTAAACCCCTAAAACCCTAAACCCCAAACCTTAATTCCAAAACACTAAGCACTAAACCCTAAAACCTAAACTTCTAAGCCTAAACCCCAAACTTCTAAAACCTAAACCGTAAACCCCAAACCCTAAACCTTGAACCCTAAAACCTAAACTTTTAAAACCTAAACCGAAAACCCAAACCCTAAACTCTAAACCCTAAACCCTAAACCCTAGCCCCAAACCCTAACCCCTAAACACTAAACCCTAAACCCTAAAAAATAAACCCTAGACCCTAAAAACACTAAACCCTAAACCCAAACCCTAACCTCAAACCCTAAACCCTAGACCCGAAACCCAAAACCCTGAACCATATAACCCTAAACCCGAAACCCAAAACCCTAACCCCTAAACCCTATGCCCTAGACACTAAACCCAAAACCCGAAACACTAAACCCAAAACCCTGAACCGTAAAACCTAAACCCTAAATACTAAACACTAAACCCCAAACCCTAAACCCTAAATCCCAAACCCTAAACCCTGAAATCCTAAACCCTAAACCCTAAACGCTAAATGCAAAACCCAAAACCCAAAACCCTAAACCATAAATCCTAAAACCCAAACCCTAAAACCTAGAAACCGAAACTCAAAACCCTGTACCCTAAACCCTAAACCCTAGACCCCAAACCGTAAACACAAAACCCTAAACCCTAACCCTAAACCCTAAACCCTAAACCCTAAACCCTAATACGTGGACCCTTAAAACCTTAAACCATAAGCCCTAAAGCCAAACGCCAAACACTAAACCCTAAACCCTAATACCCAAAACCCATAATCCAAATTCCTAAAAACTAAATCCTAAAGCTTAAATCCTACACCCTAAACCTTAAGCCTTAAGACCTAAACCCCTAATCCCTAAACCGTAAACCATAAAACCTACACCTTAAAACAAAAACACCTAAACAATTAACCCTAAACCTTAAACCCTAAAACCTAAACCCTAAATCCCAAAATGCTAAACCCTAAACCCTAAACCCTAAACCCTAAATCCTAAACCCTAAACCCTAAAGCCATAACCCAAAACACTAACTCCAAAAGCCTAAACCCTAAACCCTAGAACCGAAAAACCATAAACCCTAAACCCTAAACCCTAAACCCAAACCCTAACCCTAAAATAGTAAACCCTAAACCCTATAACCCTAAATCGTAAACCCTAAACCCTAAACCGTAATCCCTAAACGTTTAACCCAAAACCCAAAACCCAAAATCCTAAGCCCTATGCCCTAAACCCTAAATACTAAATACTAAACCCTAAACCCTATAACCCTAAACTCTAAACCCTAAACCCTAAACACGAAACCCCCAAAAAAAAAACCCTAAACCCGATAACCCTAAAACCTAAACCCTAACCCCTAAACACGAAACCCTAAAAAAAAACCTTGAACCGTAAACCCTCAAGGTTAAAACCCTAAACCCTAAACCCTAAACCCTGAATCCTAAACCCTAAACCCTAATTACTAAACACCAAACCCTAAACCCTAAACCCTAAACTCTAAACCGTAAACCCTAAAACCCTAAACCCCAAACCTTAATTCCAAAACACTAAGCACTAAACCATAAAACCTAAACTCTAAAGCCTAAACCCCAAACTTCTAAAACCTAAACCGTAAACCCCAAACCCTAAACCTTGAACCCTAAAACCTAAACTTTTAAAACCTAAACCGAAAACCCAAACCCTAAACCCAAAACCCTAAACCCTAGCCCCAAACCCTAAACCCTAAACCCTAAACCCTAAACACTAAACCCTAGACCCTAAAAACACTAAACCCTAAATCCTAAACCCTAAACCCAAACCCTAACCCCAAACCCTAAACCCTAGACCCGAAACCCAAAACCCTAAACCATATAACCCGAAACACTAAACCCTAAACCCTAACCCCTAAACCCTATGCCCTAGACCCTAAACCCAAAACCCTAAACACTAAACCCAAAACCTTGAACCCTAAACCCTAAACCCTAAAACCTAAACCCTAAATACTAAACACTAAACCCCAAACCCTAAACCCTAAATCCCAAACCCTAAACCCTAAACCCTAAACCCTCAACGCTAAATGCAAAACCCAAAACCCAAAACCCTAAACCATAAATCCTAAAACCCAAACCCTAAAACCTAGAAACCTAAACTCAAAACCCAATATCCTAAACCCTAAACCCTAAACCCCAAACCGTAAACACACAACCCTAAACCCTAACTCTAAACCCTAATACCTGGACCCTAAAAACCATAAACCATAAACCCTAAAGCCTAACGCCAAACACTAAACCCTAAACCCTAAACCCTAATACCCTAAACCCAAAATCCTAAATCCTAAAAACTAAATCCAAAACCCTAAACCCTAAACCCTAAACCTTAAACCTTAAAAACTAAACCCCTAATCCCTAAACCCTAAACCCTAAAACCTAAACCTTAAAACATAAACACCTAAACCCTTAACCCTAAAACCTAAACCCTAAACCCTAAAACCTAAACCCCAAAACCTAAACCACATTCCCAAACCCTAAACCCTAAACCCGAAACCCTAAAGCCTATAACCCTAAAACCAAAATCCTAAACCTGAAATCCTAAACACCAAACCCTAAACCCTATACCCAAAACCCTAATACCCTAAACCCTAAACCCTAAAATCAAAACCCTAAATTCAAAATCTTAAACCCTAAACCCTAAACCCTAAACCCTAAAACCAAAACACTTAAAACCTGAACGGTAAACCCCAAACACTAAAACCTAAACCCCAAACCCAAAACCCTAACCCTAACCCCAAATGCTAAACCCTAAGCACGAAACCCTAAACCCAGCCCTAAACCATATAGCCATAAACCCAAAACCCTAAACCCTAAACCCTAAACCTTGAAACTCTAAACCCTAAAACCCTAAACCCTAAACCCTAAATTCAAAACCATAAACACAAAACCCTAAACCCTAAACCCTAAACCCTAAAACCTAAAAACCGAAACCCTAAACCCTAAACCCTAAATCCAAAACCCTAAACCCTAAACGCTAAACCCTAAACCCTAAAACCTAAAACCTAAACACCTAAAACCTAAACCCTAAACCCTAAACCCTAACACTAACCCCAAATCGTTAAACCCTATAACCCTAAACCCTTGACCCTAAACCCTAAACCCCACACCTTAAACCCTAAACCCTAATACCCTAAACCCTAAACCCTAAATCCCAAACACTAAACCCCTAAACCCTAAACTCTAAACCCTAGACTCTAAAACCTAAACCCTAAACCTTAAACCCTAAACTCGAAACCCTAAACCCTATAACCCTAAATCCTAAACCCTAAACCCGAAACCCCAAACACTAAACCCTAAACCCTAAACCCAAAACCCTAAACCCTAGAACCCCAAACCCTAACCCCTAAACCCTAAATACTAAACACAAAACTCTAAACCCTCAACCCTAAACCATAAACCCTAGACCCTAAACCCTCAACCCTAATCCATAAATCAAAAACCCAAAACACTAAACCGTAAACCCTACACCCTAAACCACAAACCTTAAATCCTAAACCCTAAACCCTAAACCCTAAACCTTAAACCCTAAAACACTAAACGCTGTAAGACGAAACCCTTAACCATAAACCCGAAACCCTACACACTAAACCTTAAACCTAAACACCTATACCCTAAACCCTAAAACCTAAACCATAAAACCAAAACTCTAATCCCTAAAACCTAAACCCTAAAACCAAAACCCTAACACCAAACCCGAAACTCTAAAACCTAAATCCTAAATCCTAAACCCTAAACCCTAAATACTAAACACTAAACCCTAAACCCTAAACCCTAAACACTAAACCCTAAAACCCTAAACCCTAAACCCTAAATCCAAAACCCTAAACAGTAAACCCTAAACCCTAAACCTTACCATAAACCCTAAACACGAAACCCTAAACAAAAAACCCTAAACCATAAACCCGAAAGGTCAATACCCTAAACCCTAAACCCTAAACCCTAAACGCTAAAATCCTAAACCCTAAACCCCTATTTCTAAACCCTAAACACTAAACTCTAAACCATAAACCCTAAAACCCAAACCCTAAACCTTAAATCCAAAACCCTAAGCACTAAACCCTAGACCCTAAACTCTAAACCCTAAACCCTAAAACCTAAACCCTAAAACCTGAACCCTAAACCCTAAACCCTAAGCCCTAAGTAGAAAACACTAAACCCTAAACCCTAATCTCTAAACCCTAAACTCGAAACCCTAAACCCTACAACACTCAACCCTAAACCCCAAACCCTAAACTCGAAACCCTATAACCCTAAACCCCAAACACAAAACCCGAAACGCTAAACACTAAACCCTAAACCCTAAAACCTAATACCCAAAACCCTAAACCCTAAATCCTAAATACAAAACACTAAACTGTAAATCCTAAACCCTAAACCATAAACCCTAAACCCTAAAAACCTAAACTTTAAACCATAAATCCCAAACCCAAAACCCAATACCCTAAACCCTAAATCCTAAACCCAAAACCCTAAACCCTAAGCCTAAAATCCTAAACCCTAAACCCTAAACCCTAAACCCTAAACCCTAAAACCCTAAACCCTATAACCCAAAACCCTTAACCCTAAACCCGAAACCCTAAACACTAAACCCTAAACCTAAACACCTAAACCCTAAACCCTAGAACCTAAGCCATAAAACCTTAACTTCCCTAAAACCTAAACCCTAAAACCTAAACCCTAACCCCAAACCCTAAACCCTAAAACCTAAACCATAAAACCTAAACCCTAAACTCTAAATACCAAACACCAAAACCCTAAACCCTAAACCCTAAACACTAAACCCTAAAACCCTAAACCCAAAACTTTAAATTCAAAACCCTAAACACTAAACCCTAAATCCTAATTCCTAAACCTTAAACCCTAAACTCCAAACCCTAAACCCAAAACCAAAACCTTAAACCCTAAATCCTAAACCAAAAACCCTAAACCCAAAATCGTAAACCCTAAAGGTTAACACCCTAAACCCTAAACCCTAAACCCTTCCTAATCCCTAAGCCCTAATTACTAAACCCTAAACCCTAAACCCTAACTCCTAAACCACAAACCCTAAATCCAAAAACCCTAAACCCTAAACCTTAAATCCAAAACCCTAAGAACTAAACCCTAAACCTTAAAATCTAAACCCTAAACACTAAAACCTAAACCCTTAAACCAAAACCCTAAACCCTAAGCCTTAAATAGTAAGCACTAAATGCTAAACCCTAAACCTTAAACCTAAACCCTAAACCCTAAACACTAAAACCTAAACCGTAGACCTAAACCCTAAACCCTAGACCTCAAAAACACTAAAACCTAAACCATGAACCCGAAACCCTAAACACTAAACCCTAAACCCTAGCCCTAAATCGTAAACCCAAAACCTAAAACCCTAATCACTAAACCCTAGACCCTAAAAAGACTAAACCCTAAATCCTAAACCCTAAACCCAAACCCTAACCCTAAACCCTAAACACTAAACCCTAAAACCCTAAACCCTAAACCCTAAATACAAAACCCTAAACACTAAACCCTAAACCCTAAACTCCAAACCCTAAACCCAAAACCCTAAACCCCAAACCTCAAATCCTAAACCCTAAACCCTAAACCCTAAATCGTAAACCCTAAAGGTTAATACCCTAAATCCAAAACCCTAAACCCTTAAACTTAAGCCCTAAACCCTAATTACTAAACACTAAACCCTAAACCCTAACTCCTAAACTCTAAACCGCAAACCCAAAAACCCTAAACCCTAAACCTTAAATCCAAAACCCTAAGAACTAAACCCTAAACCCTAAAAATCTAAACCCTAAACCCTAAAACCTAAACCCAATAACCTAAACCCTAAACCCTAAGCCCTAAATAGTAAACACTAAACCCTACACCCTAAACCCTAAACACTAAAACCTAAACCGTAGCCCTAAACCCTAAACCCTAGACACCAAAAACACTAAACTCTAAACCACGAACCCTAAACCCTAAACACTAAACTCTAAACCCTAGCCCTAAACCCTAAACGCAAAATCCTAAACACTAAACACTAAACCCTTGACCCTAAAAAGACTAAACACTAAATCCTAAACCCTAAACCCAAACCCTAACCCGAAGACCTAAAGCCCAAACCGAAAACCCTAAACCCAATAACCCTAAACCCTAACGCTAAACCTTATGCCCTAGACCCTAAACCCAAAACTCTAAACACAAAACCCAAAACCCAGAACCCTAAACCCTAAACCCTAAATAAAAAACACTAAACCCTAAACCCTAATTACTAAACACTAAACCCTAAACCCTAACCCCAAAACTCTAAACCCTAAATCCTAAACCCTAAACCCTAAACCATAAACCCTAAACATGAAACCCTAAACCCTACGATCCTAAACCCAACAACCCTAAACCCTAAACCCAAAACTTTAAACCCAAAACCCGAAGCCCTAACCCTAAACGCTAAACCCAAAACCCTAAACCCTAAACACTAGTACCCCAAACCCTAACCCCTAAACCTTAAATACTAAACACTAAACCCTAAACCCTAAACCCTAAACCCTAAACCCTAAACCCTAAACCCTAATCCATAAATCATAAGCCCAAAACACTAAACCCTACACCCCAAACCCTAAACCTTAAATCCTAAACCCTAAACCCTAAACCCTAAACCCTAAACCCTAAACCTTAAACCCTAAAACCCTAAACCCTATAACCCAAAACCCTTAACCCTAAACCCGAAACCCTAAACCCTAAACCCTAAACCTAAACACCTATACCCTAAACCCTAAAACCTAAACCATAAAACCTAAACTCTAATCCCTAAAACCTAAACCCTAAAACCAAAACCCTAACCCCAAACCCTAAACCCTAAAACCTAAATCCTAAAACCTAAACCCTAAACCCTAAATACTAAACACTAAACCCTAAACCATAAACCCTAAACACTAAACCCTAAAACCCTAAATCCTAAACCCTAAATCGAAAACCTTAAACACTAAACCCTAAACCCTGAACCTTACCCTAAACCCTAAACACGAAACCTTAAACAAAAATCCTAAACCGTAAACCCTAAAGGTTAATACCATAAACCCTAAACCCTAAACCCTAAACCCTAAACCCTAAACCCTAAATACTAAACACTAAACCCAAAACCCTAAACCCTAAACACTAAACCGTAAAACCCTAAACCCTAAACCCTAAATCCAAAACCCTAAACACTAAACCCTAAACCCTAAACCTTACCCTAAACCCTAAACACGAAACCCTAAACAAAAAACCCTAAACCGTAAACCCTAAAGGTTAATACCCTAAACCCTAAACCCTAAATCCTAAACCCTAAACCCCAATTACTAAACCCTAAACCCTAAACCCTAAACTCTAAACCGTCAACCCCAAAACCCAAAACCCAAAACCTTAAATCCAAAACCCTAAGCACTAAACCCTAAACCCTACACTTTAAACCCTAAACCCTAAAACCTAAACCCTAAACCCTAAACCCTATTGGGCCTTGGGCAAAAATAGGGTGTCTACAGCTGCCCCTCTTTGTAGGCTTTGTTGCTTCAAAGTAAAAGTAGGAACTCTCCTACGTTATTTGTAGCAACAAACCTGCAAAGACAAAAGACGCTGATTTTGGACCAGGCCAATGCATCAAAAGAGATCAAAGTGTGACTTCCCAAAAATGTCCAGCGAAGGATCAACATGAGTGAGACCGCAAAAGGGTTAATAGGAGTGGATCGCGAAGGGTCAATAAAAGAGGACCGCAAAGGGTCAATAAAAGTGGATCGTGATGGGTCAATAAAAGTGGGACTGCGAATGGTCAATAAGAGTGGGACCGGAAAGGGTTAATATGGTGAGACCGCGATGGGTCAATAAGAATGGGACTGCGATGGGTCAATAAGGTGGGACCGCGATGGGTCAATAAGATGGAACCGCGATGGGTTAATAAGGTGGGACCGCGATGGGTCAATAAGGTGGAACCGCGAAGGGTCAATAAGGTGGGACCACGATGGGTCAATAAAAGTGGAACCGCGATGGATCAATAAAAATGGGACCGTGATAGGTCAATAAGGTGGGACCGCGAAGGGTCAATAAGAATAAGACCGCAATGGGTCAATAAGGTGGGACCGCGATGGGTTAATAAGAATGGGACCGTGATAGGTCAATAAGGTGGGACCGTGAAGGGTCAATAAGATGGGACCGCGATGGGTCAATAAGAATGGGACCGTGATAGGTCAATAAGGTGGGACCGCGAAGGGTCAATAAGGTGGGACCGCGAAGGGTCAATAAAGTGGGACCATGAAGGGTCAATAAGAGTGGGACCGCGAAGGGTCAATAAGGTGGGACCACAAAGGGTCAACAAGAGCAGGACCGCAATTGGTCAATAAAGTGGGACCATGAAGGGTCAAAATGAGTGAGACCATGACGGATCAATACGATGGGACCACGAAGGGTTAATAAGGTGGGACCGTGAAGGGTCAATAAGAGTGAGACCGCGAAGGGTTAATAAGGTCGGACCACGATGGGTCAATAAGGTGGGACCGTGAAGGGTCAATAAGAGTGAACCGCGATGGGTCAATAAGAGTGGACCGCGATGGGTTAATAAAAGTGGGACCACGAAGGGTTAATAAGATGGGACTGCGATGGGTCAATAAGGTGGGACCGCGATGGGTCAATAAGATGGGACCGCGAAGGGTCAATAAGATGGGACCACGATGGGTCAATAAGGTGGGACCGCGAAGGGTCAATAAGGTGGGACCGCGATGGGTCAATAAGGTGGGACCACGAAGGGTCAATAAAAGTGGAACCGCGAAGGATCAATAAGGTGGGACCGCAAAGGGTCACTAAGAATGAATAAGATGATCAAAACAATTTGGATGAAATTACTCGCATGAATGAGATAATCATGAAAGCTTTGAGGTGATCTAACACCTCGGTTTTGTCGTGAACAACATTTTTGGATGTGAGGGCTGATGCCCTAATTTCAAGGCAGATGACTCAATTTGGACTAGGGAAATGGCTACTTTGTATGGGGGATGATGAATCGGGTACGAAGTCTTAAGATTTTTTTGGAAAGTGTCCTCAAGCATAAGGCTCTAAGTCCTAAAAATTTGCTCCACTGAGGATGATCAATCAAGTGCAAGATCCCGAGACTCTTTGAAGAATAAGCTCATATGGGTTTTAAGTCCTGAAAAATTGCTTCACTAGGGATGATCAATCAGGTGCCAGGTCTCAAGATCTTTTGGACGGTCAGTATTTTGAAAAATGGTTACCCTAGTGAGGCTGATCAATCGGGTGCGAGACCACAAAATTCTTCTAGAAAATGTCCTCAAGTGTAGGGTTCAGAATTATTCCACTGGGGATTATCAATTGGGAACAAAATCTCGAGTTTCTTTGGCTGTCTTTAGATTACCCTCTTTGAGACTCAACAATCAATGCATCAATTGCTTCTTGGGGTCAATTGCCACAGTTTCAATGTATGTCAATCTGTGCATGGGGGTCAGCTGCCCCAGTTTCAAAATGTATCTGAACAAGAATGGTTTATTCAAGGATGTAAAAGGATTATTCAGAAGTTTATTCAACCAGGCAAGAATGCATGTTGCTACCTAAATAGTAAACATTAAACCATAAACCCTAAACACTAAACCCGAAACCCTAAACCCCAAACCCTAAACCCAAAACCCGAAACACGAAACCCTATAACCCTAAACCCCCAACCCTAAAGCTGAAACCCTAAACACTAAACCCTAAACCCTAAACCCTAAACCCTAAATACTAAACACTAAACTCTAAAGCCTAAATCCTAAACCATAAACCCTAAACACTAAACCCCAAACCCTAAACCATAAATCCAAAACCCAAAGCCCTAAACCCTAAACCCTAAACCCTAAACCCTAAACCCTAAACACTAAACCCTAAAACCTAAACCTTAAATCCTAAACCGTAAACCGTAAACCCTAAACCTTAAACCATAAACCCAAAAACCCTAAACCCTTAACCGTAAACCCGAAGCCTTAAACACCAAACCCTAAACCTAAACAGCTAAACCCTAAACCCTAAAACCTAAACCATAAAACCTAAACTTCCCTAAAACCTAAACCCTAAAACCTAAACCCTAACCCCAAACCCTAAATCCTAAAACCTAAACCCTAAACCCTACATTCTAAACACCAAACCCTAAACCCTTAACCCTAAACCCTAAACCCTAAACCCTAAACCCTAAACCCTAAAACCCTAAACCCTAAACCCTAAATTCAAAACCCTAAACACTAAACCCTAAACCTTAATTTCTAAACCCAAAAACCTAAACTCCAAACCCTAAACCCAAAACCCTAAACCCTAAACCCCAAATCCTAAACCCTAAACCCTAAACCCTAAATCGTAAACCCTAAAGGTTAATACCCTAAACCCTAAACCCTTAATCCTAAACCCTAAACCCTAATTACTAAACACTAAACCCTAAACCCTAACTCCTAAACTCTAAACCGCAAACCCAAAAACCCTAAACCCTAAACCTTAAATCCAAAACCCTAAGAACTAAACCCTAAACCTTAAAATGTAAACCCTAAACCCTAAAACCTAAACCCAAAAACCTAAACCCTAAACCCTAAGCCCTAAATAGTAAACACTAAACCCTACACCCTAAACCCTAAACACTAAAACCTAAACAGTAGCCCTAAACACTAAACCCTATAAACCAAAAACACTAAACTCTAAACCATGAACCCTAAACCCTAAACACTAAACCCTAAACCCTAGCCCTAAACCCTAAACCCAAAACCCTAAACCCTAAACACTAAACCCTAGACCCTAAAAAGACTAAACCCTAAATCCTAAACCCTAAACCCAAACCCTAACCCGAAGCCCTAAAGCCCAAACCGAAAACCCTAAACCTTATAATTATAAACCCTAACCCTAAACCCTATGCCCTAGACTCTAAACCCAAAACCCTAAACATAAAACCCAAAACCCAGAACCCTAAACCCTAAACCCTAAATACTAAACCCTAAACCCTAATTACTAAACACTAAACCCTAAACCCTAAACCCTAAACTCTAAACCGTAAACCCTAAAACCCTAAACCCTAAACCTTAAATCCAAAACCCTAAGCACTAAACCCTAAACCCTAAACTCTAAACCCTAAACCCTAAACCCTAAAACCTAAACCCTAAACCCTAAACCCTAAGCCCTAAATAGTAAACACTAAACCCTAAATCCTAAACCCAAAACCCAAAACCCAAAACCGAAAACCCGAAGCCCTAAACCCTAATATCTAAACCCAAAACCCTAAACCCAAAACCCTAAATCCAAAACCCTAAACCCTAAACCCTAAACCCTAAAACCTAAACTTCTAAAACCTAAACCCTAAATCCTAAACCCTAAACCCTAAACACTAAACCCTAAACCTTAGCCCTAAACCCTAAACCCTAAACCCTAAACCCTAAACACGAAACCCTAGACCCTAAACAGACTAAGCCCTAAATTCTAAACCCTAAACCCAAACCCTAACCCGAAACCCAAAACCCTATAACCCTAAACCCTAACCCCTAAACCCAATGCCCTAGACCTTAAACCCAAAACCCTAAACACAAAACCCAAAACCCTAAACCCTAAACCCTAAATACTAAACACTAAACCCAAAACCCTAAACCCTAAACCCTAAACCAAAAACCCTAAACCCTAAACCCTAATTACTAAACACTAAACCCTAAACCCAAAACTCTAAAACGTAAACCCTAAAACCTTAAACCCTAAACCTTTAATCCAAAACCCTAAGCACTAAACCCTAAATCCTAAACTCTAAACCCTAAACCCTAAAACCTAAACCTTAAACCCGAAACCCTAAGCCCTAAATAGTAAACACTAAACCCAAAATCCTAAACCCTAAACCCTAAACCTTAAACCCTAAACCCGAAACCCTACAACCCTAAACCCTAAACCCTACAACCGTAAACCCGAAACAGAAAACCCTAAACCCTATAACCCTAAACCCTAAACCCTACACCATAACCCCTAAACCCAATGCCCTAGATCCTAAACCCGAAACTCTAAACACAAAATCCAAAATCCAGAACCGTAAACCCTAAACCCTAAATACAAAACACTAAACCCTAAACCCTAAACCCAAAACCCAATACCCTAATTATTAAACACTGAACCCTAAACCCTAAACCGAAAACTCTAAACCATAAACCCTAAAACCCTAAACCCTAAACTTTAAATCCAAAATGTTGACCCTATGGGTCACGCCCAGTTTTGATTATGACAAATACTCTTTATATATCTAATGGGTGTTTGAGAATATGTGCAGGAACCAAAACTGTCAAAATCATAATACACATGCACATGGAGACAATGAAGAACTGAAGACAAATCTCTTATTAAGTGTTTTAATATATATTCCTCTTGCACATTTGGCCTGTAATAGTAAATTAGGTTATCTGGTTTGTAATAAGCACACACAACACATGCATGGTTTAATTTGTAAGCTCAAACCAAATAGTGACCTAGAAATGACTTGAGCGCGTATCGTTTTTCGGACTCTTAGATTTGGACACAAAATGATCCTAGGACACTCACTCATGCATAGATATGTTTGAATATTTGACCTAGGTGATTGCATGCTTGAAAAAGGACAAAAATGTACAAGTCCTGTACTTTCGATCGACCGACCCACACAAGTCATTTTCTTCTGGTCGACCGAAACCGGTCCGACCACACTAAACCCAAAACCCTAAACGTTAAAACCTAAACCCCAAATACTAAACACTAAACCCAAAATCCCGGACCTTAAACCCTAAAATCCTAAACCCAAAACCCTAAACGCTAAATGCAAAACCCAAAACCCAAAACCCTAAACCATAAATATAACCCAAACCCTACAACCTAGAAACCTAAACTCAAAACCCTATACCATAAACCCTAAACCCTAGACCCCAAACCGTAAACACAAAACCCTAAACCCTAAACCCTAAACCCTTATACCTGGACCCTAAAAACCTTAAACCATAAGCCCTAAAGCCTAACGCCAAACACTAAACCCTAAACCCTAAACCCTAATACCCTAAACCCAAAATCAAAAATCCTAAAAACTAAATCCTAAAGCTTAAATCCTAAACATTAAACCTTAAACCATAAGACCTAAACCCCTAATCCCTAAAACCTAAACCTTAAAACATAAACACCTAAACCCTTAACCCTAAAACCTAAACCCTAAACACTAAAACCTAAACCCCAAAACGTAAACCATAATCCCAAACCCTAAACCCTAAACCCTAAAACCGTAAAACCAAAACCCTAAACCTGGAATCCTAAACACAAACCCTAAACCCTAAACCCAAAACCCTAATACCCTAAACCCTAAACCCTAAAACCCTAAACCTTAAAAGCAAAACCCTAAATTCAAAACCTTAAACCCTAAACCCGAAACCCCAAAACCAAAACACCTAAAACCTGAACGGTAAACCCTAAACACTAAAACCTAAACCCTAAACCAAAAACCCAAACCCTAACCCCAAATTCTAAACCCTAAGCCCGAAACCCTAAACCCAACCCTAAACCACATAGCCATAAACCCAAAACCCTAAACCCTAACCTCTAAACCCAAAACCCAAAACCCGAAACCCTAAAACCCCAAACCCTAAACCCTAAATTCAAAACCCTAAACACAAAACCCTAAGCACTAAACCCTAAACCCTAAAACCTATAAACCTAAACCCTGAAACCTAAACCCTAAATCCAAAACCCTAAACCCTAAAACCTATAAACCTAAACACTTAACCCTAAACCCTAAACCCCACACCTTAAACCCTAAAACCTAATACCCTAAACCCTAAACCCTAAATCCCAAACACTAAACCCTTAAACCCTAAACTCTAAACGCTAAACTCTAAAACCTAAACCCAAAACCTCAAACCCTAAACCCTAAACCCTAAACCCTAAACCCTAAACCTTAAACCCTAAACCCGAAACCCTAAACCCTATAACCCTAAACCCTAAACCCTAAACTCGAAACCCCAAACACTAAACCCTAAACCCTAAACCCTAGTACCCCAAACCCTAACCCCTAAACCCTAAATACTAAACACTAAACTCTAAACCCTAAACCCTAAACCCTAAACCCTAAAACCCTAAACCCTAATCCATAAATCAAAAACCCAAAACACTAAACCCTAAACCCTACACCCTAACCCACAAACCTTAAATCCTAAACCCTAAACCCTAAACCCTGAACCATAAACCCTAAAACCCTAAACCCTGTAACACAAAACCCTTGACCATAAACCCGAAACCCTACACACTAAACCCTAAACCTAAACACCTATACCCTAAACCGTAAAACCTAAACCATAAAACCAAAACTCTAACCCTAAAACCTAAACCTTAATACCATAACCCTAACTGCAAACCCTAAACCCTAAAACCCAAATCCTAAAACCTAAACCTTAAACCCTAAATACAAAACACTAAACCCTAAACCCTAAACCCTAAACCCTAAACCCTAAACCCTAAACCCTAAACCCTAAACACGAAACCCTAAACAAAAAACCCTAAACTGTAAACCCTAAAGGTTAATACCCTAAACCCTAAACCCTAAATCCTAAACCCTAAACCTTAATTTCTAAACCCTAAACCCTAAACCTTAAACTCTAAACCGTAAACCCTAAAACCCCAAACCCAAAACCTTAAATCCAAAACCCTAAGCACTAAACCCTAAACCCTAAACTCTAAAACCTAAACCCTAAAACCTGAACCCTAAGCCCTAAACCCTAAGCCCTAAATAGAAAACACTAAACCCTAAACCCTAAACCCTAAACCCCACAACCCTCAACCCTAAACACTAAACCCTAAACCCTAAACCCAAAACCCGAAACTCGAAACCCTATAACCCTAAACCCCAAACACTAAACCCTAAACACTAAACCTTAAACCCTAAACACTAAACCCTAAACCCTAAATCCTAAACCCTAAAACCTAATACCCTAAACCCTAAACTCTAAATCCTGAATACAAAACACTAAACTGTAAATCCTAAACCGTAAACCATAAACCCAAAACCCTAAAACCCTAAACTTTAAACCATAAATCCAAAACCCAAAACCCAAAACCCAAAACCCTAAATCCCAAACCCTAAACCCTAAGCCCTAAGCCTTAAATCCTAAACCTTAAACCCCAAACCCTAAACCCTAAACCATAAACCCTAAAACCCTAAACCCTAAACCCTAAACCCAAAACCCGAAACTCGAAACCCTATAACCCAAAACCCCAAAACCTAAACCCTAAACACTAAACCCTAAACCTTAAATCCTAAACCCTAAAACCAAATACCCAAAACCCTAAACCCTAAATCCTAAGGACAAAACACTAAACTGTAAATCCTAAACCCTAAACCATAAACCCTAAACCCTAAAACCCTAAACTTTAAAGCGTAAATCCAAAACCCAAAACCCAAAACCCTAAAACCTAAATCCTAAAGCCTAAACCCTAAGGCCTAAGCCTTAAATCCTAAACCTTAAATCCTAAACCCTAAACCCTAAACCATAAACCCAAAAACCCTAAACCCTATAACCCAAAACCCTCAACCCTAAATTCGAAACCCTAAACACCAAACCCTAGACCTAAACATCTAAACCCTAAACCCTAGAACCTAAACCATAGAACCTAAACTTCCCTAAAACCTAAACCCTAAAACCTAAACCTTAACCCCAAACCCTAAACCCAAAAACCTAAACCCTAAACCCTAAATACTAAACACCAAAACCCTAAACCCTAAACCCTAAACCCTAAACACTAAACCCAAAAACCTTAAACCGTAAACCCTAAATTTAGAACCCTAAACACTAAACCCTAGAACCTAATTCCTAAACCTTAAACCCTAAACTCCAAACCCTAAACCCAAAACCCTAAACCCTAAACCCTAAATCCTAAACCAAAAACCCTAAACCGTAAATCGTAAACCCTAAAGGATAATACCCTAAACCATAAACCTAAACCCTTAATCCTAATCCCTAAACCCTAATTACTAAACACTAAACCATAAACCTTAAAATCTAAACCCTAAACACTAAACCCTAAACCCTAAACCCTAAGCCCTAAATAGTAAACACTAAATCCTAAACCCTAAACCTTAAACCTAAACCCTAAACCCTAAAACCTAAACAATAAAACCTAAACCGTAGACCTAAACCCTAAACCCTAGACCCCAAAAACACTAAACCCTAAACCATGAACCCGAAACCCTAACCACTAAACCCAAAACCCTAGCCCTAAACCGTAAACCCAAAACCCTAAACCCTAAGCACTAAACCATAGACCCTAAAAAGACTAAACCCTAAACCCAAACCCAAACCCGAAACCCTAAACCCGAAACCAAAAAACCAAAACCCTATAACCCTAAACCCTAAACCCTAACCCCTAAACCCTATGCCCTAGACCCTAAACCCAAAACCTAGAACCCTAAACCCTAAACCCTAAATACAAAGCACTAAACCCTAAACCCTAAACCCTAAACCCAAATTACTAAACACTAAATCCTAAACCCTAAACCCAAAACTCTAAATCGTAAACCCTAAAACCCAAAACCCTAAACCTTAAATCCAAAACCATAAGCACTAAACCCTAAACTCTAAACTCTAAACCCTAAACCCTAAAATATAAACCCTAAAACCTAGACCCTAAACCCTAAACACTAAACCCTAAATCCTAAACCCTAAACCCAAAACCCGACACCCAAAACCCTAAAACCTAAACCCCAAGCCCTAAATAATAAACACTAAACCCTAAATCCTAAACCCTAAACCCTAAACCTGAAACCCCAAACCCTACAACCCTAAACCCTACAACCCTAAACCCCAAACCCTAAACCCAAAACCCTAAAACCCTAAACCCTAAACCCAAAACCCTAAATCCAAAACCTTAAACCCTACACCCTAAACTCGAAATCGTAAACTTCTAAAACCTAAACCCTAAATCCTAAACCCTAAACCCTAAACACTAAACCCTAAATCCTAGCACCAAACACTAAATCCTAAACCCTAAACCCTAAAACCCTAAACCCTAAACCTAAAACCCTAAATCCAAAACCCTATACCCTACACCCTAAACCCTAAATCTTAAACTTCTAAAACCTAAACCCTATATCCTAAACCCTAAACCCTAAACCCTATGCCGTAGACCCTAAACCCAAAACCCTAAATATAGAACCCTAAACCCTACACCGTAAACCCTAAATCCTAAACTTCTAAAAACAAAACCCAAAACCCTATGTTGTAGACCATAAACCCAAAACCCTAAAAAGAAAACCCAAAACCCAGAACCCTAAACCCTAAACCCTAAATACTAAACCCTAAACCCTAAACCCTAAACCCTAAACCCTAAACCAAAAACTCTAACTCGTAAACCCTAAAACCCTAAACCCTAAACCTTAAATCCAAAACCCTAAGCACAAAACCCAAAACCCAAAACTCTAAACCCTAAACCCTAAACCCTAAACCCTAAAACCTAAACCCTAAGCCCTAAATAGTAAACACTAAATCCTAAATCCTAAACCCTAAACCCTAAACCTTACCTGAAACCCTAAACCCCATAACCCTAAACCCTAAACCCAAAACCCGAAACCCCAAACACTAAACCCTAAACCCAAAACCCTTGTACCCCAAACCCTAACCCCAAAACCCTAAATACCAAACGCTAAACTCTAAACCCTAAACCCTAAACCATAAACCCTAAACCCTAAAACCCTAAACCCTAATCCATAAATCAAAAACCCAAAACACTAAACCCTAAACCCTAAACCTTAAATCCTAAACCCTAAACCCTAAATCCTAAACCCTAAACCTTAAACCTAAAAACCCTAAACCCTATAACACAAACCCCTTAACTAAAAATGCTCAACCCTAAACCCTAAACCCTAAACCCTAACAACCTATACCCTAAACCCTAAAACCTAAACCATAAAACCTAAACTCTAATCCTTAAAACCTAAACCCTAAACCCAAAACCGTAACCCCAAACCCTAAACCCTCAAACCTAAATCCTAAAACCTAAACCCTAAACCCTAAACACTAAACACTACACCCTAAACCCTAAACCCAAAACACTAAACCCTAAAACCCTAAACCCTAAACCCTAAATCGAAAACCCTAAACACTAAAACCTAAACCCTAAACCTTACCCTAAACACAAAACACGAAACCTTAAACGAAAAACCCTGAATCGTAAACCGCAAAGGTTAATACCCTAAACCCTAAACCCTTAACCGTAAACCATAAATCCTAAACCCTAAACCCTAATCACTAAACCCTAAACCCTAAATTCTAAACCGTAAACCCCAAAACCACAAACCCTAAACCTTAAATCCAAAACCTTAAGCACCAAACCGAAAACCCTAAACCTTATGCCCTAAATAGTAAACACTAAACCATAAACCCTAAACCCTAAACGCGAAACCCTAAACCCTAGAACGTTAAACCCTAAACCCTCAACCGAAAACCCGAAACACAAAACCCTATAACCCAAAATCCCCAACCCTAAACCCGAAACCCGAAACACTAAACCCTAGACCCTAAACCCTAAACCCTAAACCCTAAATCCTAAACCCTAAATACTAAACACTAAACTCTAAAGCCTAAATCCTAAACCATAAACCCTAAACCCTAAAAAATAAATTCAAAACCCAAAACCCTAAACCCTAAACCTTAAATCCTAAACCGTAAAACCTAAACCCTAAACACTAAATCATAAACCCAAAAATCCTAAACCCTACAACCCTAAACAATTAACCCTAAACCCGAAACCCTAAACACCAAACCCTAAACCTAAACGGCTAAACCCTAAACCCTAAAACCCAAACCATAAAACCAAAACTTCCCTAAAATCTAAACCCTAAAACCTAAACCCTAACCCCAAACCCTAAACCCTAAAACCTAAACCCTAAACCCTAAATACTAAACACCAAACCTTAAACCCTTAACCCTAAACCCTAAACACTAAACCCTAAAACCCTAAACCCTAAACCCTAAATTCAAAATCCTAAACACTAAACCCTAAACCCTAATTTCTAAACCCTAAACCCTAAACTCCAAACCCAAAACCCAAAACCCTAAACCCTAAACCCAAAATCCGAACCCCTAAACCCTAAACCCTAAATTGTAAACCCTAAAGGTTAATACCCTAAACCCTAAACCTTAAACCCTTAAAACAAAACCCTAAACCCTAATTACCAAACACTAAACCCTAAACCCTAAACCCTAAACCCCTAAACCTTAAACACTAAACCCTAAACCCTAAACCCTAAACCCTAAACCCCAAACCCTAAACCGTAAACCCAAAATCCTAAAACCCTAAACCCTAAATCCAAAACCCTTAACCCTAAACCCTAAAACCTAAACTTCTAAAACCTAAACCCAAAACCCTAAACACTAAACCGTAAACCCGAGCCCTAAACCCTAAGCCCTAAACCCTAAACCCTACACACTAAACCCTAGACCATAAAAACACTAAGCCCAAAATCTTAAACCCTAAACCCAAACCCTAACACCGAACCTTAAGCCCTAAATCTGAAACCCAAAACCCAAAACCTTATAACCCTAAACCCTAAACCCTAAACCCTAAACCCTAAACCCAAACCCCTAAACCCTATGCCCAAGACCCTAAACCAAAAGCCCTAAACAACAACCCAAAACCCTGAACCTTAAACCCTAAAACCCTAAACCCTATGCCATAGACCCTAAACCCAAAACCCTAAACACTAAACCCAAAACCCAGAACCCTAAACCCTAAACCCTAAAACTTAAACCCAAAATACTAAACAATAAACCCTAAACTGTAAACTCTAAACCCTAAACCCTAAACCCAAAACCCTAAACCCTAAACCCTAAACCCTAAAACCCAAAACCCAAAACCCTAAACCCTAAATGTAAAACCCTAAACCCTAAACCCTAAAACCCAAACCCTAAAACCTCAACACCTAAACCCAAAACCCAAAACCCAAAACCCTAAACCCCAAATCGTAAACACAAAAACCTAAACCCTAGCCCCAAAGTCTAACCCAAAACCCTAAAACCAAAACACATAAAACCTAAACCGTAAACCCTAAACCAAACCCTA
>NW_026651784.1:0-26868 GCF_029873635.1 Malania oleifera | reverse complement strand
CAAACCCTGCTATAAAGTCCCAAAAAACAAAAAAAAAAAAACACCTAACCATGAAAATAGAAACACCCTACTTTTATTCACAAAAAAACCCAGTATCTACCCTAACAATACAAAATCCAAGCTCAGATAAAATTGGTAATACTAAAAATACTAAAAAAAAAATCCTTTACCCTAATTTTGGATGATTCCCAAACTTGCCCAAATCGAATTTCTGCTCTGGCTATGTTGTAGAAAATCTCTCAGATACCGTGGTAGCTTTGATCATCGAATCGGGGAGTATCAGAGTTGAAAATCTAGAGAGAAGTGAGAGGAACCAGGTAGAGAGAGAGAGAGAGGAGAGAGAGAACGAGGAGGCGAGGAGGAGAGAGAGACGGGGAGAGAGAGAGAGGGAGAGAGAGAGAGAGAAGAGAGAGAGAGAGAGAGAGAGAGAGAAATTGATAAAAATGAAAAAAAAAAAAATTCTGTTGAAATCGGTTTTGGGGCATATAAGAGTTAGGTCCACGTTGGCCTCGTCAAAAGAGCCACGATGCCTTGTTGACAGCTGACGAGAAGGGAGTTCGTCGACAAACTCTGAACCCTGTCGATGAGTTTTACGGCCCTGAAAACTAACCCCTCGGTTAAATCTTATTGACGAGACACATGCCCACGTCGACGACCCAAGAAGAACAGCGAGCGTTTGTCGACAAGGCCCTACTGAAACTCCCATTAAAAATATTATCTCTCTCTATCTCTTCTCTCTCTCTCTCTCTCTCTACTCTCTCTCGTTTAATTATTTAATTCCTATAATTATCCAGGACTAATTCTCCCCTCTCATAAAGTTTCGTCCTCAAAATTTACTATTTGTATGAACATTATCCTTTAAGGAAAATAGGGCCTACTTATTTATTTAATTAACCCTCACTTATGGCAGAGGAAAATATCGTGGTTACATAAGTAGTTCTAGGGATTACAAATATACCCATAAAGAAAAATTTCCCAAAACCAAAACACTAACTACCCTTATAACCTAAAAATACAATTATACATTCTTCACTTTGTACTAAAAAAATAAAATTATCATTATCTGAACAGTATGACTCCTACGTATCATCCCGATAAATAGATGTGGGTATTTCTGTCTGATTCTTCCTCAAGCTCCCATGAAACTTCCCTCTATGACAGATTCCTCCACAGGACTTTACGACGACTAAATTTTCTTGGAGTGCAATTTTCTGTCCTTCTTGTCTTCTAAAATATGTACTGGTGTTTCATTATATGCCAGTGAATCTCTAAGCTCGATCTTGGCATAATGATCATGGGGGATGGGTCTGGTACTTATTTCCTCAGCATGGAACATGAAATACATCGGTATTCTAGATAGAGTTGGTGGTAAAGTTAGCCTGTAGGGAAACTGACCCCACTTTTCAAGTATCTCAAATGGGTCAATGTACATAGGGCTCAGCTTCCTTTTTCCCCAAACGTTTTAACCCCTCTTAGTGGATTTACTTCAAAATACCTGATCTCCCACATCAAACTCTAACTCTCGTTTAGTGGTGTGTATCTACGTAACTTTTTTGTTTTTTTTACCGACTTTAAGATGTACTGTTACTGATTCTTTCTTTAATAAGTTAGACCTTTATCACACGTCCTGCCTACTGCACTTACTCTGATACCAATACTCGCCTTTCTCCCACTTCATCCAATATAATGGAGAATGACACCTCCATACCAGATAAAGCCTCATACGATGCCTGATGCCAATGCTAGCTTGATAGCTGTTATTATAGGCAAACTCAACCAGTAGTAGATACTGGGTCCAACTACCCCCAAATCAACACACATGCCGTAGCACCATCCTCAAGTATTTGTATTGTCTTCTCTATCTGTCCAATCTGTCGAGGATGATTAGCTTGCTGAATGCTAACTGTGACCCCATAGCTTCCCCAAAACCACACCCCCCCCCCCCCTCGGAAAACTTTTCCAAAATCAGGAAGTAAATCGGGGGTCTCGATATAAGAATATATACTAGCACGCCATGTGAGCGTACTATCTCTTGAAATATAACTCTGCCAGTCTATCCATGGAAATATTGACTTGATGATAGGGATGAAGTGAGCGGTCTTCGTAGCCAAATCTACGACCACCATATATATCGTTTGTCCCTATTGTGCCGGCAGGGTAGCCTGTTACAAAAATTCATGGAAACATGATCCCATTTCTACTCAGGTATGTAGAGTGGCTGCAACTACAACCACGGGGTCTTTGGTGTTCAACCTTATCTGCTGCACGTCAACACTACTTTACGAATTCAGCAATCTCCCTTTTTCATGCCGCTCACCAGAAGGATTCTGTAGATCCCGATGCATTTAGTACTACCTGGATGCACGGTTTGTATAGGGATCTGTGAGCCTCCTCCAAGATAACTCCCTGATATGAGTATCCGCAGGGACACTAATCTGGTACGAAATGAGCAGGGCTCCATCACCTAATATATTGAATCTTACTCTTGTCCGTCTTGCATTGTCTTTATCAATTCTGCTAGTTCTGGATTCGTTCTCTAGGCAACTTTAATCCTTTCTTGTAGTGTAGGCTATAACACTAGGTTGGCCAATGAATGCCTGGTGATCACCCTCTACTATCTCTACTCCAAGTCTCTTCCAAATCCATCTGAATAGGGCACTGAATCTCAACTGTTGACACCAACTGCTCCTGCTATTTTATTGTTAGTGCATCAGCCACCACATTTTCTGTGACAAACTGCTTATTTTCCATATTTTTTTAATAATAAAATTAATATCACAAATCCCAGCTCAGCAGATCATAATCCACTTGGACCCGTGGGTACCAGGGATACATCAGAAACACATACAGAAGCCTAAGTAGTAGGAAAATATACAATCATATACATCTCATTATACCCATACATCACAATGCCAGAGTTACTACAATCACTGTATATATAAATATACAACACTCAACCCAAAAAGATGTCTTAGGGCCATTTCCACAAAATACATCTGACCCTATCAAAATACTTACCCTTTCGGAAGGGCAGATCTACCGTACTAGATCAGCAGGGCTTTACCTGCTCTCCTATCAAGGGCTCCTGAAATATTTATGAAATTCGGGTGAGACACCTCTCATAAGGGAAATAAGCTAATACTAGTGTGTGGCAACATGAGTATTCGTATTATACATATATCATACAAAACATATTCAGTAAACTGTCAGTCATATCTAGGAAAACATATACATATCATCAAAACATGGCAGAACATACTGCATTTTGATAAACATATATCAATCTCATATAATAATAATACAAAACATTCCTGGTAGATTAGCTGGCTATTGTTATGTATTAACCCTCACATGATTGGGTTGTGTGGCTCGAAGTTGGGACCTAACAATGGTTGGCCGACCACTGCCAAGTCAAAAGTATAGTCTGTAAGTCTAATGGGTCTACCAGACCTGGTCCGTACACCAGGGGTGCTCACACACTTCTTACAAACCATATCGACCACCCAATCTCACACCACTTTATACAGCGGCGTTAACACAGATATCATGATCAGGATGACCATGGACACATAGTAACGGTACCGTGCAAGTGCTAACCTAGACCAAGCCAACCAGGTTATAATATCATATAACATATACTGAAACTGTGATACATGGATATTTCATATCATTAATTATCAAATCAATCATATCATTTTGCATATATATGTATATCATGAAAATCATCGGCCCGTACACCGGTATTTCACATTTTACCATAGCTCGGCCCGTACGCCGGAAAATCATAGCACAACCTATACGGTGGAAAATCACATCCATAGCTCGGCCCGTACGCCGAAAAATCATATCATAGCACAACTTGTACGCTGGCAAATCACATTCTTAGCACGACCCATACGCTGGCAAAATATATCCATAGCTTAGCTCGTACGCTGGCAAATCATACACATAGTACGGCTCATAAGCCGGCAAAACATATAAAAATCTTAGCCCGTACGCCAATTTTCCATTATAAAAACTCGTATCAAAATCACATTTCCAGGAAACTGTATTTCATAATAATTTCTACTCATGCCACACTGAACAGGTTTTTCATATATTTAACATACCATCATTTTCAACAGTGTTTTCTCAAATATAAATCATATATATGAACATATCTACTTTCCTGAAATTAAATGCTATATATACATACATTTTCTTAAAAAGAACTAGCTTAGTTTATCCCCTTACCTGATTCCTGAAAAGCCCCTAAGAAAATATGTCCCGCACCTGTAGGGTTCCCCGTTCAATACCCTGAAAACGACATTCCCAAGAACTAAAGTTCAGTATTTCTACGTGTATATCACTTCTTACAATTGTAGAATAAGAATAACCAAATACTGAGTAGAAAGCCTTACCCTGGATTTAAGATGGTTTCCAACTTAGCCTTACCGATGATCTGCTTCGCCAGACTTGCAGAGAACTTTTCCAGGAGCGTCGTGGTGGCTTCAGATTGTCGAACCGGTGGAAATCTGGCCCTAAATCGAAGAGAGAAGGAGGAGGAACCGAAGGGTAAGAGAGAGAGAAGTGCTGTGCAGGAGAGTTTGGCCAATAATGAATTTTAGGCCTATTTAAATGATGGCCTTTGTCGACGAGCCACGTTACCTCATCGACAAAGTCAATAGAAAATTCGTTGACGAACTCTCCCCTTCGTCGACGAAATTCAAAAACCCCAAAATCACCCCTCGGTATTTCCTCATCGATGAGCCACGTCACCTCTCGTGCTGCATCGACATGCACTTGAGCCCATTCTGAGATGCATCACTGTAAATAACAAATCCATCATCTCTTGATGGAATAGCCAACATTGGGGCAGTAACCAGCTGCTGTTTCAATTCCTAAAAACTCTGCTCACATTGGTAAGACCATTGAAATCTCGCATTCTTTCTCATGAGCCGTGTCAAGGGACCTGACAGTATGGAAAAACCATCTACAAAGTGTCGGTAGTAGCCTACCAAACCCAGAAAACTCCTGACCTCCTGGACATTTCCTGGCCTCACCCAACTCACCACTACCTCTATCTTACTCGGGTCAACTAATATGCCATCCCCATAAATCACATGCCCGAGGAAAGTAACCTGCCTCAACCAGAATTCATATTTCTTGAATTTCGCGTACAACTTTTTTTCCCTCAATACCTGCAACACCAGCCTTAGATGATGTTCATGCTCCTCAAAACTCTTCGAATAGACCAATATATCATCTATAAAAACCACAATAAACTGGTCTAGATACTGATGAAACACTCGATTCATTAAATCCATGAACATTGTTGGTGCGTTTGTCAACCTAAATGGCTTTAACACGAACTCGTAGTGTCCGTGCCTGATTCCGAATGCTGTCTTCGATACGTCCTTTGCCTTGACTTTCACCTAGTGATAGCATGACCAAAGGTTAATATTGGAGTAGACAATAGTCCCCTGGAGCTGATCTAATAGATCTTCAATTCTGGGAAGAGGATATTTATTCTTTATCGTCACTTTGTTTATCTCTTTGTAATCAATGCACATCCTTATAGTCCCATCTTTTTTCTTCACAAATAAAACTGATGCCCCCCAAGCGATACACTAGGCCTGATAAAACCTTTTTCTAACAGCTCCTCCAACTGGTCTTTTAACTCTTTTAATTCTATTAGAGCCATTTTGTAAGGCACTTTAGATATTGGTGTCGTCCCTGGAAGTAGATTAATTGCAAAATCTATCTCTCAGTCTGGTGGTAAACCAGGTAATTCTTTTGGGAAAAAATTTAGGAATTCCCTAACCACTGGAATATCAGCTTGTTTCTGTTCTTTCTTTGGAAACTCTTTTATGTAAGCAACATATCCCTGATAACCATCCTGAAGCAACCTCCTCGCCTGTAAAGCCGACACTAACTATGATGGGCACACACACAGGATCCCACAAATCTGTATTCTTGCTCACCTAGGGGTCTAAAAATTACTTCTTTCTGATGACAATCTATGTTGGCATGATTAGCTGCCAACTTGTCCATACCCAATATCACGTCAAACCCCTGCAAATCCAGTACCACGAGATCAGCTGGAATACTTTTCCCTGAATGGCCACTGAAAAATTTTTAAGTACTTTTCTACACCTCATTGTAGATCCAGTCGGCGTAGCTACAACCAACTCAACATCTAATATCTGTTCTTCAATTCCAGCTAATTTAGTATACCTCGATGATACAAACGAATAGGTGGCACCTGTGTCAAACAAAACAACAGTTTTATATGAAAAAGCAGTAAGAAAACTTGTAACAACATCTTCAGTAGCCTTAGCATCTCCCGATGTCAAAGCATACACCCTTGTCGGTGTCGTGTTCCTCTGCTGGCGCCCACGGGGTGCCTGATAAACACCTTGAAGTGGTCTCTGAGCTGGCGTATGGATCAGAGATTCCCAGCATGATCGTACCATATGGCTAGTTTTCCCACAATGATAACAAGCATTTTCTTCGCTTTTACATTCACCTGGATGCCTCCGGCCACATTCAGGATAGGTAGGAAAAGTCTGCCCACTCTAAAAACTGTCGTGCCTCATCATTTGTCCCTGACCTCCTCTATACCGGTCTCCACTCCATGAGCCCCGGCTATAACCCACCTGGAAACCCTGAGGCGTGGGCCTCTTTCTCTAACGCTGAGCTGCGGTGCCCCTCTGCATGCCACTCTCAATAACTGCAGCTCTGTCCACAACCTCCGCGAATGTCTGAACCCAAAAACCAATAACCTACTTAAACAAATTCTGCCTCAGGCATTCCTTAAACTTCCTTGCGTTCTTCTCCTCATTTGGTGCCAAATGTGGGGCAAACCGAGATAACTCTATGAAACGGGTTGCATATTACTATATTGTCATCTGTTCCTGATGTAGGTGTAGAAATTCTGCTGCCTTTGCTCTCCTAACGATGGTAGGGAAGTATCGATCGAAAAACAACTCCCAAAAATGGCTCCACATCACCGTTACTGGATCAGGCCTCTATTCCTCAATCAACCTTGCTAATCTCCACCAGCATTTTGCCTCCCCGGTCAGCTTAAATGTCGCATACGATACCTCTTGCTCGTTAGCACATGGGAGGACTGTCATCATATCCTCAATATCCTCAATCCAGTTCTCGGCCACTAAAAGGTCTGCTCCTCAAGAAAATGATGGAGGTCTCATCTGCGTAAACTGCTCGATCGTGTAGCTACGCTCTCCCGAAGTTCTAACCATCTTAGCCATTACCTGCTGGGTGACGCTGCGCAATACCGCATCGGAATCTCTAACCCCCAGACTAGAGGGTCCTGCTCCATCACCCCCATGGTTTGTACCATTGCTCCCTAGGTCCATCTTGAAAAGATAATGAACATAATTTAAGGACCCTATCTTCCATATAAATCTAATTTATTTCATCTAACTAAAATCTCATATTCACAACTAACTACCCTCCCTAATCTTAATTCAAAATTCAATCCTGCAATCTAGACACACGGCCCGACAATAGTTTATTATGACTTTCTTGAAATCGTCACCCCTGGAAAAACATAGAAACCACCACGAAAATCCTGTAACTAGATCACATGACAAAACCTCAAATCCTTTTCCTATATTCTAGTATTGTTTCAACTGTACTCTAGAGTCTACAAAACATAGCAACCTAGGCTATGATACTATTATGTAACGCCCCAACCTGGGTCTTCCAGGGAGCACTACGTCTCTCCTCCTCCACTTGGACCAGACAACAGGGGGTGGGCCTTATCAGATTAATGATTGGCCCCACAGACCAACACGTGACCTTTTTAGTGTATTTTGTTCTCACTCACACACTTCCTGAGAAAACTTCCTAAAAGATCATTCATCCCAAGATTACTCCAAGCCAAACACGCTTAATCATGGAGTTCTTATGGGAAGACTGCTAAAAAGAAAGGTGCACCTTATTGATATGGGTAGTAACATCTAATATTTTTAAGCCTTTCTTCCATGGGGTATCACAAGGCAGTTTTTGTGCTCAAACACTCTATATGAAGTAACAATTAAAAGACTTTAATTTAGAGTACTCAACTATACCTATGAAGTGTGATAATACAAGTGCTATAAATATTTTGAAAAATCCTATATCACACTCAAGGACCAAGCATATTGACATAAGACATCATTTTCTAAGAGATCATGTGTAAAAAGAGGATATTATACTTGAATTTGTGTATACAAGTGACCAATGGGCGGATATTTTTACCAAACTTCTACCGGAAGATAGATTTGTATCAATTAGAAGTGAACTTGGTTTATTACATAATAGAGAAGTTTCTTAGAAAAAAAATTGGATGAGTTGTCAAGAAAATTGAAAAATAGGTAAGTTCAGGCGACTGAGCTTCTAAGCTCAGACGACTGACATGCTACGTTCTGAGGATAATTAAAATGCGCTAAATGTTCAGGCGACTAAACTCAACTTCAATCGACTGAACTGATGGGTTTTTTTAAATACTGGCAATGCGTGAACCCTAACTTTTTAGTTCCTCAGTCAACTAAACCTATCACTTAACTCACCCAAACTCAACTTTCTTCGATCTCAAGCATTTCTACATCCAAAAATCAATGATTAAATCAAAGATTTCATCTTCCTATCTTAAAAATTTTAGGGCTTTCACCGTTTATCCTAAAATTAAAATGCCAAGAACTAAGCAAACGGCAAATTGAGGATCTTCTTTGAGGAAGGAAGATGACAACATTGAAAGATGGCTCATTGCTCCTCACGCCATGCAACATTATAAGGATCACCCTCGTTCCACAGATCCGATCTTTGGTAAAATTCTGGATACTACATTCTTCAAATCTGAATTTCCTAACATCCTACCAACCATTAGGAATCTAGGATGGCATAATTTTGTCACGTATCAAGCCAAATGATTTTATCCAAATTTGATGAAAATTTTCCACACAAATTTAGCGTAAAGTGATTATGTAATCACTTTTGAGATTAAGGGAAAATCCATTCGCCTCACTCCACAAACCTTGGCCCCCATTATTCATGTCCAACAAGGAGAATTTGAGTGTCCTAATTTTGGGCAAACTTGGATTATGGAGCAAGGATTCACTCCTGAGGACTTCTTACCTTTGATTATGACTGAAGCTCCTGTTTATTTTGGAAATCCACCACTATATAAGCAACTTAACCTCCAGGCACAGATTCTCTAGAAGATAATCACGTATAATATATTGCCTCAAGCTAGTTCTCATGACCACATGTCCTACTTGGATAGCTTTGTTATGTGGTGTTTGTTGAAAGGAAAGAGGCTTGACCTATCAAGCTTAGTACTTAAGTGGATGCTCTCAAGATTGGAAATTTGCTGAGTAACCCTACCTTATGGTGGAATACTGAACCTCCTCTTTGCTCGCCTTGATATAACCTCACCCACTGATTTGTTTATCAAATGTGCCCGTTATAATCTTTTCAACTCCACAACACCGAAACAAATGGGGTATGAGAAATACGAGCAAGGTTCGTTTCATAGAGGTGGTAGATGTCCAATGCAAGCTCCTGCACCAGCTCCACCTCAGGAACAACAACCAACACCTCTGCTAGATGCACCATCATGGTTTACTACATATCACCAACAATTCATGGACTTTAGTACTACAATGCGTGCTAATTACAACAATATTCAAGCAAACTATGCTTCTCTAGACTAGAGACTTGGCCGGATTGAGCATTATACGACCGGTACTTCCTGTTCACATGGAAAAGCTCCTATGGAAGCAAAGTCTGTTGAATGTGAGGAAGGAGATGAACAAGAAGGAGAATATGCTGATTCTGATGATGCTGGAGGTGCTTTGATCTTTTTCATTTAAACATTTTGACTTTGTACTAAAAACAACTGTGTGTACTACTTTATGTATTTTGTTTTTCATGCTTGATGATTTTATTGCTTATCTATTTGAAGCATGTTATATTTATGTTTTGTTTTGAAATTATTGTTTATGCCATGATAAATGGTATTCTCTATTATTGTGTGCTCAGTTCTATACTTTGTCTTAGTGTGCATGTGTTTTATGCACTATCTCTTTTTGATTGATGTCAAAAGGGCAAGAACTCTTGAGCAAAACTGAGACAATAGCAAAACTAAGACACAACTGATAAAACATTGAGAATACTGAGATTTTTGATACTTGAAATTGATACTTGAAAATTAAATTTTGACTGGTCAAATGAAATATATCTTGTTGATACTTTTTGAAAAATGAACTTTCATGAATATGAAACTGAATTTGATTCTATTTGATATACAATCATATGAAGAATTAATTTACTTACCAAATATTGTTAAGAGTATGCTTATTGTAAGGGGGATCCTTATTAAGGTTCACTCATTTTTGCTCCTTATTTGTCATCATCAAAAAAGGGGAGATTGTTGGCCTAATAAGTCTTATGAATCTTATTTTGATATTAACAAATAAAAGAAACTTAACATGTTTTGGTTAAGTAATGATATTTCAGGAAATCAAGCATATGAGTTCAAGATCAAAGTGCTCACAAGCCTTATTGAAAGCAAAAGCTTATACTTAAGGAAAATCAAATGAAAGCTTAAAGGATATTGAAGCTTGGATTCAAAGAAAGATAAATTTGATGAAGCTCAAAGTATATTGAAGCTTGAAGTCAAAATGGACTTAAGGAAAGACAAGTATGAAGACTTAGAGTGCTTAGAATATTTTAAGTTTAAGAAAGTCTCATGTAAGTACTTCAAAATTAAATTTCAATATGGATGCGTTGAAGCTCTTAGGATTTAATCATTAACTTAGAAACCAAATTTTGAAAATCTTGGAAAATATTT
The DNA here is from genome assembly GCF_029873635.1 of Malania oleifera. NCBI lineage: Eukaryota > Viridiplantae > Streptophyta > Magnoliopsida > Santalales > Ximeniaceae > Malania > Malania oleifera. The sequence continues at coordinate 16,028 of NW_026651784.1, read as the reverse complement.
TCAAAGTCCCAAAGTAATATGGAAAGTATAAAAGTTAACAAAATTTTTTGGAAACAAAGTAAACAAGCATATGAGTTTTGATTGTTCAGGTAACTGACCTTGACTGGTTAGGCGACTGACCTTTTTATGCTAAATAAATTTGGGAAATAGAACAGGCTCAGTCAACTGACCCTATAAGTTCAGGTGGCTGACCCCATTCTAACTTTGAAATTGTACTGAATTTTAAAAGTTCAGGCAACTGACCCTAAAGTTCAGTCGATTGACCCTTCGAGAAATTCAAATTTAAAAAGCAACGGGAAGTTTTTAAAATTAAGTTTTTCAAATCTAAACGTTATGAAAACTTAGGAAACACTCCAAGTCACTCGGAGAACACGAAAATCACTTTTTAAACTCTCTCTCTCTCTCTCTCTCTCTCTCTCTCTCTATATATATATATATATATATATCCCCTAAACCTAATGATTTTTACAATACCAAGAAATACAATTAGCATTTAAGCTTATTCTTGCCTACTCTTCAAAAGCTCTATTACTCAATCTCTTACTAAAGATTTCTACTAATAAATTGTTGATTAAAACCTAAGGTTTTTCGATTTTTATCGAGTTTCTTGAATCATAGAAAGAATCTACGGTGATACAATTCTTGAGCTTCATTTCTTTCAATATTGATATTTAATTGAAGTATATTTGTTATGCATTAACTTGTACTAATTAGCTCTTTTGAGAGTTTCTTTGTATACCAAATTTGTTTCTTATTTTCTTGACGGTTCAGGATTATTGAATTGTTGGTTTACCAAGCGTGGGGTATCGCTTGGAGTGGAGGGCTCTATCCTACTTGAAGGAGTGTGTAAACGGTTTGCTCCCCTAGTAAGGGAGTGGTATAGTAAAATCCTTGGGTGTGTTGCCTAAGGTGAGGACATAGGCGGGTATAGCCGAACCTCGTAAAAATCTCGGTGTCACTCTCTTCCCTATTCTCTTTAAATTTTAGCACATATATGTTGCGTGGATGTTTATTTAATTTGCTGGAAACAATTTTGTGGTTGGAAATTGCAGATACCTCAAAAGGGGAGTGCGTTGATTGAATCTTGCGGAAACCTTTTATGGGAGTACGTTTATTAAACATGTCACTCATTAGCTACAGCTCAACATCAAAAGACCGAATCGTGGAAACTTGCTGGAGTTGTTAAAGCAATTCACATTTGTGAACCATTATCTTGATTGATTGAATTATCCCATTGAGTTTTAGTTTAAATTGTATCTTGGCTGAATTTTTGATTGAAAATCAAATTATACATGTGTGTTTGCTGAATTCAAAAATTAGTTGAGAAAGAATTTATAAAAAGAGGTTAAAAGAAATTTTAAATCCCAATTCACCCCCATCTCTTGGGAGTACACCTTACTTTTCACCTCCATTCATTTGTGTTTTCTTTATTTTATTATTATCATGTTGAATAAATTAGTTAATCATATACTTCCATTATCCCCTAGACATTTCGAAGCTTCAATTAGGATATGATCCAATTCTATTGATTTTTCCACTTTTCATCCTTTTATAAAGCCAACTTAATTTCTTTGCAAATGGATCGTAGATTTTCAGTGTTTTTCTAAATTTATCACTTTAAGTTTAAGTTTTCAATTCGATTTTTATTAAACAACTTATTAAAGTAACTTTGTTAGCTCTTTTAATTTTAACTTCATTAATCATCAAGACATTCTCGTCCTCCTCGTTCTTTACACATTTACATTACCTAATCTAACATATAAATTATCATAAGCTCTAGTGAGTTCGTAAATATTTATTTCTCCCTTCCTTTATATCTAATCTAACATATAAATTATCATAAGCTCTATATTGAACTTCAATAATTAATAATTTTTTTTAATCTTTTCTTGTCTCTTTATTAAAATTTTCTATATTTTTATCATGTTTTACATTAAATTTTTTATCTTTATGACTTTTTGGAAATCTCGTTCCCACCACCAGCTTTCAACTTAATATCAGGTACATTAAGTGAACCTTCTACTTATTAATGAGAGTAAATAGCAGTAATGGTTAACCTTTTAATTATTTTATTTAATATGTATATATATTAATTATTTTATTTAATATATATATATATATATATATATATATATATATATATATATATACACACACACGTTAATGAAAAACTATAAGGTGCATCTGGTGTACTAATAAATTACTAAACTAACCAATAAAAAATAAACATCTGTGTGTGAGGTTTGGCCAACTACTAGGAATCTTCATGAATATCAAACTAGGAGAGGTCTCTCCATGTGTGAGTGGAAAATTGGTGGTGTATACATTGGCGCACTTAATATATTCCCATATGTTTAGACGATAAATCATAAATACTCTATTTAATATAAAATCTTCTTTTTATTAATTGCTACTATAAAAAAAATTAAATAGCATACTTAAAGAAGACATTAAAGGATGCTTACGAAAGATCTAAGCCCACTATGAAATGCATAGTCATATTTAAATTGAAGAACTCTATTTTCAAAAATATAATTTCAAAACACATACTCAGACCCCAAATATTTTAGAAAAATCATAACAAAATTCCCGAATTTGAGATCTTGGGCAATGTCCTAGCCACTCATAGGGATAAATCCCACACAACGAGTTGCGGGGACATTGCCCGAATTCAATACCTTTAATTAACTCCTTTTTGAAATAAATAAATAAATAAATAAAATTAAAAGGAGATTAAAAATCTTGCTGCGGTTTAGGAATGTCTAATGAGACCTCCAAACGAGGGGATCTTGTTAGATAAATCCCCCTCAGGGCTAACATAAGTGAGATCTAAAATATCTCATTACCCTTTTTAAAATTATATGGACACACTTGGACAAAATAAATCGAGAAAAAATCAAGAAATTGGGAACCAATGAGGTTTTAGAAGTATCACATAATTATTCCAACATTTATAAAAATTTTCTAAGATTTTTCAAATCTTTTTCAAGAATAAACCTGCTAAGATACCCTAAAATAACCCACACAGCAGCCCCATGTTGCTGCCTGAATAATCTTGCTAAAACACCTAAAATAAAACCTAAAGAGACTCTAAAAAATCCCCCATAGAGCAGCCCCATGTTGCTGCCTAGAAAAACCTACTAAGAATCCTAAAATAAGACCTTGAGAGACCCTAAAAAACCCTAACACAAAAGTCTCAAACTAACCCTAATTTGCAGCAGACAACAGCCCCAAAATAGCCCTAATTTGTGGCACACAGCAGCCCCAAAATAGCCCCCAATGCTGCCATGCTGTTGCTGCCATGGCCGCTATTTGCAGCACTGTTGCAGCCCTTAAAAAACTCATTAAACTCCATAATATTAATCCCCCTTTTCGCTGTTATTCATCCCTAAGAAAAAATTTAAGAAAAAGAATCAAGTCACTCTCTTTTTTCGTTTGGTTGCTATATAGCCTAAATAGAATCCTAAAGACAGCATGCAACGTCTGCTTCTACTGCTCACGACTTCAATGAAACCTCTAGGGATGACCAACAAGAGGCCTTCCAAGAGGCCTTCCTTTGCTATCACACAGAACTACCTGACCCTAAAAGATAGTAGCCAAAACCTCCTTCTGTTCCTCGTAAAAAAAAAAAAAAAACTTAACCTTCTCCTAGCTGCTGCTACCACCCCGTTTTACAGCAGCTATATGTGTCTTGTCCTTGTGCTTTTCAGCGGCTATGTGAGCTTCCACAGCTGCCCAAACTCCACCAACACCCTATGCACCTTCTATAAACTAGGGAAAGATGGTATCTTAGCTATTACTAGCCACAAAGCAATCCCTAACAGCCATGGGTTCTTATTGCCATGGCCTTTACGATCCCTCAAAACCTAATCTTTGCAACACACAAAAGAAACCAGGAAATCAAATAATATATTTTCACTAATAAATAACCGAAATTTAAACACCCAAATCATTACTTAAGGAAAGATCTTTGTTGGCCTAATAAGACTTAATCTCGTTTTGATGATAACAAATCAAGGTTACGTAACATATCTGTTGGTTGTCCTAGCTCGGGAGTATATAGTCTAGAGGGGGAGTGAATAGACTCTTTTTACGGAATACGTATTTTTTTTCCAAAATAAAAACTCTTGGCAAGATACAAGAAATTATATCGCAATATAAATATAAATCATGCACAAGATATAAAATAAAGAGTGTAAGGGAGAGAAAGAATAACACCGGTATTTTTACGTGGTTCGACACGAAGCCTACGTCCACGCCTTAGCACCAAACCAAGGATTCCACAATCCACTATAATCGCTCATTTCGCAACGCAGCAAGCCTTACAAACTTGGGAACAAATCCCTACCGCTCACAAATAGCCTTTACCGATTCGGTTCACAAAGAACCTTACATCATGGTTCACAAAGAACCTTTCACACGAAGATGGAAGATTACAAAGAATGATCCTTACAACGAGCAAATATGATTTTTAACTCAAACCTCATATTATTCTCTCAAGAATTGAATCAAACGCAATAAGTGAGTAAGAGAGAATGAGCACATGTAATGAATAACTAATATACAATGTGATATGTTTTGTATAAAATGACGTTTTTTACTAACAATAATCAAATACCTTCAAAACCATGTTAATACAAGTCTAAGAGCTTGTATTTATAGCCCAAGAGCCTTAAGAGCTGCTAACTAGCCGTTGGGGGGAAGAAAAGATATTTTATTTGGCAAATTAGCCGTTTTCCGCCCGTTAGCGTCATTTTGCTCGTTGCACTCGTCGACGAATCCCCTGTGTTCGTTGACGAGGTCCCTGAATCAAAAAAAGTCATAAAAATGAAAGTTGTGGTAGTTTGTCTTAGCTTTCCAAGGACACTAAGATTGTCCTATTTGGATTTTTTTTAGAAAAAGTTATACCCAAAATACCGCAAGGTGTTCAGGACTCAAGGTTGCACTACAGTAGTGACGATTGCTTTGTTTTTCCTTATTAAAAAGTAATTTAATGACTGTCGCGACATCCCGGACCCGGCCCAGAGAACCAATCTCTGGTTTAAAATGGGTTTGGCTTGCGAACTGGGAAAAATGAATGTGTATTTTGAAAATGTGAATTTTCGTAGAAAACGATGTGTGGTGGAGTCGCCACTAACCTTTTGAAGTGTGGTTAGAACACTTGATTGCTACCCCGTTAGGGGTAGAATCGGTCTGCGTCACCAAAGTCCGGCTCGGGAGTATGGTTACGCAAGGGGAAGGTATTAGCACCCCCTACACGCCCGTTCTTACGAACGGTACCAGATTAATAAAGAGTTTTCCCGAAATAAATGTAATAAGCCTTTAAAGATTACTCCCTTTCAAAAGTCAAAAAAATGAAAATACTATATAGGTATTCCCTCAGAACCGGGGCAATCCAATACCCCAAAGAGCCAATGCTCTTGGTCGCGATCATCGGGAAGGAAAATCGAAAATAGGATACAAAATACGCTCCCGAGGATTTTGAAATCTATAGGTTTTTTTTTTTTTTAAAGTATCAAAAATACTATTTCGGGAGGTTTTTGAAATTTGTTCGGGATTGGAATGATTTTTTTTTTTTGTGCCTAAAAAGATATTTTTGTGATTTTTCCTAAGTATGAAAATGATTTTTGTGATTTCTGTGATTTTTTCCGAACTTTCAAAATAACACAAATAAAATCAATTGAAATCAAAATGTGAAAGTATTTTTGGGATTTTCGAAAATTTTATGATTTTTATGAATTTTTCGGATATAATAATAGTATACAAGCGAAATGGAGAGAAAACCGGGGTGAACCGGTCCGGGAATGGTGAACCGGTCAAAGGTTGACCGGTTTGAGGGAAAACCAGTTTAAGGTCTTGGTCGAGACCATTGATTTTTCAGGGTTTTCCAATGTTCTTCCGAATACAACAGAATTTTAGACAACAATCATGAAAGTCATAGTTTTAAAGATATGACTTTAGAATGCATTTTTGAAAATCTTGAATGTAGGGAAACAGATCTAACCTTTGCCAAACATGTTGGAAACTTTCTTGGATTTTCTTAAAAAATTTTCAAATGTAAATAAGTTTCAAAGCCTTAAAAATTTTTGAATTTTCTTTGACAATTTTTTTTTGAATTTTTGTGTCTTTTATGAAACTTCTTTTTTTATTTTTTATGAGTTAAAAAGAAGCCATTTAAAATAAAATAAGAAATGAAATAGAATCAAATAAACCAACAGAGATCAGTTCGGGAAAGGGGGATGGAGATGTAACATAGGAAGAGAAAGTTCATTGGTCTTACCTATCGTCTTTTTCTCCTCCGGTCTTCTTCTCCTGTCTGTGAATCCGCAGGGGTTAGTCTACAGCGCCTTCCCGAGGGTTGTTCTTGAGCTCCGACTCGAGGCACTAAGGAGTATCTTCTTCGAATGGAGTGACCCGGCACCGGCAGGAAATGGGATCAAGCGATCGCTTGATCTTCTTTCGCTTTCCTCTGCTCCAGTCTTCTTTTCCTGTTGGTGAATCTACTAGGACCGCTCTACAACGTCTTCCCGAGAGTTGTTCTTGAGCTCTGATTCGAGGCACTAAGGGGTGCCTTCTTCAAATGGTGTGACTCAGCTCCGATAGGAAACGGGATTAGTCGACCTCTTGATCTTCACCAAAAAAAATACTAACTTCATAAACTTATAATAGAAAACTTCAATATTTGAAATCTTCTCCTTACCACCACTAGGAGCTCTCCCCCCTTTGTGCTTGGAATGAGAGGGCTATTTATAGGCTTAGTTTGGGGCAACCATCGGAAAGAAGACATAGGGGAGTCATGATGGGGGGAACCAAGTATGGGGGGAAGAATGATGACGGGAAATTAGCATGGGAAGAATGATAAAAGGAAGAAACATGACATGTGGTGAGTGATGATGGAGGGAACAAAGTATGGGATGAAGAATTATGAAGGGAATATAGTATGGGAAGAATGATAAAGGGAAGAAACATGACATGTGGTGAGTGATGATGGAGGGAACAAAGTATGGGATGAAGAATTATGAATGGAATATAGTATGGGAAGAATGATAAAGGGAAGAAACATGACATATGGTGAGTGATGATGGGGGGAATAAAGTATGGGATGAAGAATTATGAAGGGAATATAGTATGGGAAGAATGATAAAGGGAAGAAATATGACATATGGTGAGTGATGATGGAGGGAACAAAGTATGGGATGAAGAATTATGAAGGGAATATAGTATGGAAAGAATGATAAAGGGAAAAAACATGACATGTGGTGAATGATGATGGGGGGACAAAGTATGCTTGCATTTGATTAATTTAAATAAATAATAATAATAATAATAATAATAATAATAATAATAATAATAATAATAATAATAATAATAATAATAAGAGGGCTCTAGAAGCTGTGCGGAGCCTATCGGAGATGTGTGGGGCCCACGCGCCATGTGGGGTCCACAAGCCGTTTGAGGGTTATAGGAAACCGAGCTAGCAAGGCACCGGATATGTGGATTCGAGCTAGCATACCAGAGGGGGTAACGTGCACCAGATGTAGGAATCCGACCTAGCGTACTAGGAGAAGTGGGGCCCACAAATCGTGTGGGACCCAATTGAGATATGTGGGGCCCACAAGCCGTGTAGGACCTACAAAGATGTGTGCGGTCCACGAGCCCTTTAAAGGTTATAGGAACCTGAGCCAGCAGGCACAAGCATGCTAAAAGAGGTAACGTGTATCGGATGTAGGAATCCGAGCTAGCGTACTAGAGCTGGTAACGTGCACCGGATGTAGAAATCCGAGCTAGCGTACCAAAAAGGGTAACGTGCATCGGATGTAAGAATCCGAGTTAGCGTACCAAAGAGGGTAACGTGCATCAGATGTAGGAATCCGAGCTAGCGTACCAAAGAGGGTAACGTGCATCGGATGTAGAAATCCAAGCTAGCATACCAGGAGAAGTGGGGCCCACAAACTATGTGGGGCCCAATGGAGATATGTGGGGTCCACAAGTGATGTGGGGTCCACAAGCCATTTTAGGGTTATAGGAACCCGAGCCAGCAGGCACGAGCATGCCAAAAGAGGTAACGTGCATCGGATGTAGGAATCTGAGCTAGCGTACCAGAGCGGGTAATGTGCATCGGATGTAGGAATCCGAGCTAGCGTACCAAAGAGGGTAACGTGCATCGGATGTAGGAATCCGAGCTAGTGTACCAGGGGGGTAACGTGCACTGGATGTAGGAATCCGAGCTAGCGTACCAAAGAGGGTAACGTGCATCGGTTGTAGGAATCCGAGCTAGCGTACGAGAGGGGGTAATGTGCATCGGATGTAGGAATCCGAGCTAGCGTACCAACGAGGATAACGTGCATCAGATGTAGGAATCCGAGCTAACGTACCAGAGGGGGTAACGTGCACCGGATGTAAGAATCCGAGCTAGCGTACCAGGAGAAGTAGGGTCCACAAACCGTGTGGGGCCCAATTGAGATATGTGGGGCCCACAAGCCATGTGGGGCCTAAAAGGATGTGCGGGGTCCACGAACACCATGGGACCTACAAGAATGTGTGGGGTCCACAACCAGTGTGGGACCTACTAGAATGTTTGGGGTCCACAACCAGTGTGGGAAGGTTTTGACATGAGGTCTCCTCGGAAAGGTCTGGTTAAAATTGGGGTGTCGACAGCTGCCCCTCTTTATAGGTCTTGTTGCTTTGAGGTAACAGTATGAACTCTCCTACGTTATTTATAGCAATAGGCCTATAAAGATAAAAGACACCTATTTTAGTCAGGCCATACAACCGAACACGTGTCGTGTTCTGAGTAAAGTCATGTGCTAAGTAGAAGGATAGAGGGTGACCCAGATCGAAGACCTGGCATGATCTAGTCTATCCTGGGAAAACATAGATCGAATGGTTAAGGAGGGGTGCCACGTGTCAGTGACTGAGTGGCTGGTCTATGCGGGTGTGGATCAATGATGTGGCTTAATCCATGCCATCCTTGGAAAACACAGATCGTACAGTTAAGGAGAGGTGCCACGTGTCAGTGACTAAATGGCTGGTGTATGTGGGTGTGGATCAATGATGTGGCTTAATCTAGGCCGTCCTTGGAAAACACAGATCGTGCGGTTAAGGAGAGGTGCCACGTGTCAGTGACTAAATGGCTGGTCAAACGTGACCCAGATCAAGGCGTGGCATAATCCTGGCCGTCCTTGGAAAACACAGATCGTGCGGTGATTAGGGTGGCCACGCAGACTTTTGTGTGTGGGGGAAAATGAACCACGTGTTGGTGACTGATTGGGTCAAATGTGACCCGGATCAAGGCCTGGTACAATCCTGACCGTCCTTGGAAAACACAAATCGTGCGGTGATCAAGGTTGCCACGCAAACTTTTTGTGTGTGGGGAAAATGAGCCACGTGTTGGTGACTGATTGGTTGGTCAAATGTGACCCAGATCAAGGCCTGGCACAATCCTGACCATCCTTGGAAAACACAAATCGTGCGGTGATCAGGGTGGCCATGCAGACTTTTGTGTGTGGGGGAAAATGAACCACGTGTTGGTGACTGATTGGCTGGTCAAATGTGACCCGGATCAAGGCCTGACACAATCCTGACCGTCCTTGGAAAACACAAATCGTGCGGTGATCAGGGTGGCCACACAGAATTTTTGATCGAACGGACGGCGGATTGCCACATGGTTGAATCTTGTGGTTCTAGGGCTTTAGATATTTAAACCTAATTTTTTTGTTCTGTTCATTTCCTTGCGTTTCATTCTCTCGAACGCCCACTCTTTCTCTCTTCTCTCTTCTTTCACCCTCTCTGTTCTCCTCTTTCAATCTCTGTGCTCTACTCTTATTTGCTGCAAACTTAAAACCCTAGCCCATCTGTAATTTCTTTCCTACTCTTGCCTATCTCCAAGCTCTCTCTCTATATACCGTTCTTCAGAGACCTCAGATCTTGGCAAACTTAAGATCCCAAACACCTTTAGAGGTGATCCAACTCCGATCAGCCTCCTATTCTGTTTTCGCGGTCAGATCTGGAGAGATCTGGTGAAGCCCAGATAAATGATGATCACCGGGAGTGCCCCGGTAGGGAAGATCCGCACAGATGCAAGGGGAGTTCTTTCAAACTCCCAAAGGAGATAAGTTCTTTCTTTCTTCCCTTTATATATACATATATATATATATATATATATGTATATATATATATATATGTATATATATATTTCAATGTTGTGTATGTTTGATTACTGGTTGTATATATATACATATATATTTCAATGTTGTGTATGTTTGATTACTGGTTGTTCTTTGTGTGGAAATTTAGGGCTTGAGGTATTTCTGGCTTGGAAGTTAGGTTTAGGGTTTCATTAGGGTTTCAATTGGGGTGGTGAGGTCGAGGATGAGTCAACTCATCTTCGAGCCGAGTGATTTGAGTGAATTCGGGGGGTCACGAGCGAGCCACATGGGCTCTATCACGTGTTCAGGTCACGTGTTGTCTTTGGGACGGGCTAGAGTGAATTGGGCCCGAGTTTGCTTTCGAAAAATGGGCTTTGATTTTTAAAACAGGCAGACCAAATTCAGAAAGAAACAGGGCCCAAGTCATTTTTAAAACGGGTCAGCCCACTCTTTCTTTTTAAAAAATAAGGCCCGTGTCTAATTAAACGGTTAGGTTTGGATGGAGTTTTAAAACTGGGTCAGCCCAATTCAGAAAGAAATAGGGCCCAAGTCATTTTTAAAAGAGGCCGACCTACTTTTCGAAAAACAAAAGCCCGTGTCTATTAAAATGGTTGGGCTTGGATTGAGTTTTAAAACTGGGCCGGCCCAATTCAGAAAGAAATAGGGCCCAAGTCATTTTTAAAAAAGGCCGGCCCATTTTTCAAAAAACAAAAGCCTGTGTCTATTAAAATGGTTGGGCTTGGATTGAGTTTTAAAACTGGGTCAGCCCAATTCAGAAAGAAAATAGGGCCCAAGTCATTTTTAAAAGAGGTCGGGCCACTTTTTTAAAAAACAAAAGCCCGTGTCTATTAAAATGGTTGGGCTTGGATTGAGTTTTAAAACTGGGTCAGCCTAATCCAGAAAGAAATAGAGCCCAAGTCATTTTTAAAAGAGGTCAGAAAGAAACAGAGCCCAGGTCATTTAAAACAGGCCGGCCCGTTTTCCTTTTTCAAAAATAAAACCCAAGTTTATTTAAATAGTTGGGCTTTGTGCAAAACAAAACGACTTCGGGTTCTTTTTAAAAACAGGCCCCAAGAATAAATGCGCCCCCCCTTTTTCTCTTTTTTCTTTTTCTTTTTTTCTCGGGTTTAGATATTATGACTGCCCCACGTCTCTCAAAATCCGCCTCGGGATTTTTTTTTTCCGCCACCTTGTGAACATAATCCTCCACTGAGGGGACTGCACAACTCCCACAGCTTACCTCGCTCACAAACTTTGGGGGCTTCTCGATGCACGTCGCTTCTCTCGTCCTTCTGTCAGACACACATTCAGCATGACAATCCTTTTTATTCTATTTAAACGGATTTCCTCTCACACTTAAATACCACAGGCAAACTCCACGCGTGACTGTAACCTATCTTTGGCCATCCTCTATTACGAAAAACCGCACCTTAACTATTTTCAAATCTCTCAACACTCTTAACCGTTTCTCATGGCTGGGGCTTCATCCTCTACGTGGGTTCCTGATTTGAATGTGGCACCAGAGGTGTCATTCTGTTCTAGTGCTCTCGGCTCCTTCCAACTCTCTCCTCAGTTCCAAAAAGAAATGCTGAGGAATGAGGCAGTACTAGCCTCGATGTCTGATCCCGGTATAGCCAACCAGGCACTCTATCATAGTGCCCAGGCAATGTCCTCGACATCTCACCTAGCCCGTCGTCTACAGAGATAGAACGAAACTGTGACCCTCCTCGGGAATGAAAACTACATCTTACGGACGAAATACCAAGAGGAACAGCAGAAAACGAGGGAATTAAGGCAAGAAAATAATATGTTAAAACGGGAGGTCGATGATTTGAGAAAATTGGTAGCAGTTTACTCCGACGACCTTAGGCCTAGAATAGCTGAATTAGAGAAAAGCCGAGAGGACATCCAGCGGGAGCAAAAACGGCTCAAAATCATGGCGCATGGAAAAGGTCCGACTTCTCGTTCTTCAGCCTGAAATGAAAATCCATTTGTACGTGACCTAGAAAAGATCAATTTTTTTTTTCGTTTTTTGTTTTTTTTTTGTTTTTTTGTTTTTTTTTTTTGTTTTTGGGTTTTGGGAGAGTTCTGGTTGTAATCTCCCGGGACCATGACTATAACCACGGTATTCCTCCGCCATAAGTGGGGGCAATTAATAAAATTTGAGTGTTTTCTCTTTCTTCTTTTTATTTTTTTATTTTTTTATTATTTTTTATTTTTTTTATTTTTTATTACTGAGGACAATAGTGTTGCTGGTACACTGAACGGGTTGTAATATCCTCTGAATGGCTTGTTATGGATGTAAAAATTTGGGTCCCGAGGGTACAACGACCAAACCCCTATGCTGGTTGGCTATGGATGTAACAGGATTAATCAAAAATTTATTCAATCAAGCAAGTATGAATGAATGGTGCTCTACTGCTATATGTATGCGTGTTACTAAATTGCGATGCTTGAATGCAGGGGCATGTTGTTATATATACATGATGCCTGTTACATGATATGTCTGTATGCTGCTTCCTATAATGGGAATGCCTTTCACTAAATGCATGAGGATGCATGAAGTGCATGCATGAAATGTATGAGGATGCATGGCCCTTCTTCTTGATCCCGGTTCTTGGCCACACTTTTAAGTTCTAGTGTGGCACGATGGTACCCGACTTCTCCTTAAATGGAACTCAACAACTGCCCTGGTTTCATCCATACGCTATTAGTCTTTACCGCATTTCGGATTCCAAAAGGGTTTCGAAATCTGGCCCAGTGCTTTTCTCGTCACGACTCTGACCATTTTCAAATTTCTATAGGCACTCAAAATCTGCCCCAGTGTCTGACTGTCGGTACTTTCCCGAAGATACTCAACATTTGTTCTATCAGCGCTTTCCTCAAAATCCAAAGATGCTCAATTTCTGCCCCAGCATCTGGCTGTCGGCACTTCAGATTCCAAAAGATACTCAAAATCTGCCCCAGTGTCTGGCTGTCAGTACTTTCCATGATCTTCCAAACTTAGGGATTGTTCAAGATCCAACCTACTAGTTAATCACTAATGCTTCCAGAGATTCCCAAAACTAGAAGGAGTACGCTGAATCTGACCCAACATTCCTTCATTAGCAATGTTTGACATGCTTCAGGCTTCCCATTGGTGCCTGAACACCCTCCTGGTGTATTGGGTTCCTGATTTTTGACCTCAATAAATGGGGGATCCCTAATAATGAGAATAATCATGCATTTATGTCATTAATGTGCTGAATCAATCTGTGCGAAATAGTTGTTCTGTTACATTCAAAATTTATTCAGGAAAAAGATAAGTTTTACAACAGCATCCCTTGTTTTAAAAGGTATCGACATTAATTTGTGAAAACTAAAATCTCTTGTTTTTGCGATAACTGCCCCAGTTTCAACTAGAAGGAGACTGACCCTTTTGGTACTGTAAGGTTTAATAGTGCCCCTAGGTCTGTTGTTTGCTCCAGGCTTATTTTGGTGCTTTACTTCACGTTTCGATCTCTGGATGGTCTTTAAGACTCTGGACGAAACGTAGGCTCGGGGATTTAGGTTTTCAGAAGAATAAGGAAACCAAGGCTCGAAAACCCATCCCATGGCAACAAATCATACCCCAGTTTGGGGTGAGACATTTTTACAAGAGTTTGACCGAACTCATCCTTTTGAACAAGCTGCCTACGTACCTTTTCAGGATCAGGTCATTACGTAGTTCAGACTCAATATTGAGTCTGACAAATCATTTGAGGCAACAACATATGCCAATCTGGCCAGGTCTTTTCATTCAGGTTGTAATGTAGGTTTTGGGTATTGGTTAAAGAAGAAAGGGTGCATAAGGTTCGAACTTATGAATTTTACCAAAGGGTGAATTGGCCAAAGATCACAAGCGATGCATATCTCCTACCCTTCCTATGCTTTGATTTTCCCCTTGTTCATCATTTTCCTTTTTTTTTTTTTTTTACGAGAAATCGTGCCTCTGTGTATTTATTTAGGCTTCGTTCAAGATCAGTATTTCCAAAACTGCCCCAGTGTGGGATGTGATCCTTTGGCGGGTTTAAACGAAATATTAAATATTTTTAGGCACAATATGGGGTATCAAGGTGTTTTTTCTTTCTCTAACTTTTGGGTAGCAAAAAAAAAAAAATGGCCTGCAGTCATTTTGGCACTGCATTATTGTCTCGCATGATTTGTCTGACCTTTGAAAATCCCAACCCGGTTTAAATTTTGGGAAATGACTTTTTCGAAGAAGATGGTTTCGATTTTAAGGCTCAAAAAGGTTCATCAAGTGATTAAAAGCATTGGGTTCTTTAAGGGAATTGGTGGTCCAAAAATGGCCATCCGTCATCTAATCGAAATAATGAGCAAAGAGGGAACATATGAAATAACACTGTGATCTTTTCATTAATTTCTTTTGGAGATGTATACAACCATTAGGCATAATATTTCTTTACAGCATCAGAGTTAACAGGGTGCAATAGGTTGGTTTCGTCCATATTTTCTAACAGTAGGGCGCCTCCTGAGAACGCCTTCTTTACAACATAAGGCCCTTCATAGTTTGGTGTCCACTTGCCACGAGGGTCTGTATGAATCGGTAAAATCTTTTTCAGCACTAGGTCCCCCTCCTGAAACTGTCGAGGCTGCACTTTTCGATTAAATGCTCTCATCATCCTTCTTTGGTATAGTTGTCCATGGGCCATGGCGGCCATCCTTTTCTCCTCAATCAAGTTTAACTGGTCATACCGGGATTGTACCCACTCTGCCTCAGCCAACTCTACTTCTTTTAGAACCCTTAGAGATCTCAACTTCTACAGGGACCATTGCCTCCATTCCGTACACCAAAGAGAAGGGAGTAGTGCCCGTGGAGGTTCTAGTCATAGTCCTGTAAGCCATTAGGGCGAAGGGAAGCTTGTCATGCCAATCTCTGTAAGTTTCTGTCATCTTCTCCAAAATGTTCTTAATGTTTTTGTTGGCTGCTTCCACCGCGCCATTCATCTGTGGTCTATAAGGCATTGAATTGTGATGCTTAACCTTGAACTGATTGCATAGCTTGGTCATTACTGCGTTGTTCAGGTTCTTGGCATTATCCGTGATTATTCTCTCAAGGACTCTGTACCGGTAGATCAACTCTCTTTTGATGAAACGACTCACTACATTTTGTGTGACACTGGAATACGAGGCGGCTTCTACCCATTTAGTGAAATAATCGATTGCCACAAAGATGAAACGGTGTCCGTTATTGGCTTTTGGGCTTATTGGCCCGATCACATCCATGCCCCAGGCTGAAAAGGGCCAAGGTGCGGAGAGAACATGAAGTGGGGCTGGTGGGACTTGGATCCGATCACCGTAAACTTGGCACTTATGGCACTTTTGGGCGTAGTCAATGCAATCTCTCTCCATGGTCATCCAATAATACCCACTCCTAAGTATTTTTCGTGCCAATGAGTGGCCTCCAGCGTGGGTACCGCAGACTCCCTCGTGAACCTCACACGTGGCTTGTCAGGCTTCCTGTGCCTCTACACACCGTAGGAGGGTCATGTCATGATTTCTTTTGTACAAAACTTCACCATCTAAGAAGAAACCCATGGCCAACCTTCTAATAGTCCTCCGATCATTACTGGATGCCCCTTCGGGATACTCATTTTTCTGGATGTAGGTTTTGATATCATAAAACCACGGTTTTCCGTCAGCCTCCTCTATCACCGTGCAGTGGGCAGGTATGGGTTGTACTCTGATATGAACAACTTCGATCTTCACCCCTTCTTCTACCTTGAATAAAGCTGCCAGTGTGGCTAGTGCATCAGAAATTACATTGTTTTCTCTTGGCGTGTGAGAGAAACTGATACTGTCAAACCCTTCTATCATCTTTTGAATTACTCTCGATACGGT